>NW_005872355.1:0-23401 GCF_000147115.1 Myotis lucifugus | reverse complement strand
CTTTATAGCCTTGAGAGGACCTCAGAGCTGGCCAGGACGGGCGGGAGGGAAGCTTGGCTTCCTCCATCACCAGGGGCAACCCCAGCCTCCTGCTTGCTCCAGCTCTGTGGCTGCCGGCCGCCATTTTGGTTGGGTTCATTTGCATATGGTTGCTCTGATTGGCTGGTGGGTGTGGCTTAAGGCATAGTGAAGGTAGGTCAATTTGCATGTTTGTCTTTTATTAGTGTAGACTAGAGGCCCGGTGCACAAAAATTTGTGCACTGGGGGGGGGGGGCGAGGAAGGTCCCCCAGCCCGGGCTGTGCCCTCTCGCAGTCTGGGACCCCTCAGGAGATAATGACCTGCTGGCTTAAGCCTGCTCCCGGGTGGCACGCCCAATCCCTAGGTGCAGCCCCTGGTCAGGCTCAGAGCAGGGCCCATTAGGGAGTTGGGGCGCCGCCCCGTCATGCACAGAGCAGGGCGGATCGGGAGGTTGCGATGCCACCCTCAGTCACGCTCAGGGTAGGGCCGATTGGGGGTTTGGGGCACCGCCCCCTGTCACACTCAGTCAGTGCTCGCCTGCTGGCCAGATGTGCAGGGGACTGGAGACACCTTGGACCAGGACTCGAAAGAGTGCTCTATGGTTCTGACCCAGTGGCTGACGTGAGTGCATGTGTGTCTGTAAAGATGGACCCGTTTGCCCACCTTTGCTTTCCTGTCCTGAGGCCACAGGTTAAATACTGACCAAAGAACATAAAGTAGGTCACCTTTTGGTTCAGACAGCTCCCCTCGGGGCCCCCACCTGCTTCTCGCTGCTCCTGAGGCCGTGGCCGTGAGGTCCCTGAGTGGGTGTGCTGCCCGCGCCCCATGGGGTCTGAGTAGCTAGTTTGCAGTAGAGAAGATGGGGGATTAGGACCCGCTGGTGTCTTTTTATGCCGTTTATGCTTTTTAGTTTTATTGATTTCAAACGGGCCGGATCCGGCCCGCGGGCCGTAGTTTGCCCACGGCTGGACTATAATGAAATAATTCAAGGACTGAAAACCGGCCGCCTGACGTTCGTACAGGAGCTGTCAGGGCGATGAGTGGGGTCGCAGTGCCTGGGCTCCAGGGGCTGTGGTCGCTGTGGGAGGGGCACGTGTGGCAGCTTTGTGGGTGATAGGCCTTGAAAGATGGGTACGGTTTGGGTGCCCCCCCAGGGGAGGAGAGGGTGTCAGGCCGGGTTCTGTGCACGTGTTCTGGGCCTGGTGATAGGATTTGTGGGCTGAAATCCTAGTGATTCCTTTGGAGATCGTCGGCCAGGCTGTTTGTGGTGTCCACGCTGGTGAGCGAGTGCCGGGAAGGTCTCCCGGGGGGCCTGGTGCGGAGCGAGCCGGACAGGAGCCTCCTGGCAGGTCGGAGTGGGGGGCTGTCAGGTGGAATACCTGGGGCTGCTCGTGTCTGTTACGAATACATTCTCTGTGTGGACATGGGCTTTCCTGTGCCTTGGAAAGGAGTGTGTAGCCCAGTGGTTTGCAGAGTGGCTGTGTCACTTTTTATTCCACCAGCAGTGTGGGCGCGGCCGCTGCCCTGCCTCCTCGCAGCACGTGGCAGCGTCAGCCTTACTTCAGCCACGAGGACGGCCGCGCTAGCTGGCGGTGGTGTGCATTTCCCCGGGGACTCATCACGATGGGCCTTTTTTATATGCTTATTGGTAGTTGAATCTTTTTTCTGTGAAGTGGTCTTTTCAGACCATTGGCCAATTTAAACACTCTATTAAGCTTTTGGGGTATGTGGTTCTAAGAGTCATGCAGGGAGTCCTGGGCACCCGCCTGCGGTTCCCAGCAGTCGCTTCTCGCGAAACCCTGAGGCGGTGCTGCAGCCGGGCACCGACCTGTCGTTTGACACAGTCTTCCAGCCCACGAGGCCTCGTCTGGTGCCCACACCTGCCCCCCCCCCCACGTCGGTGTCTCTGGCGCTTCTTTTCCCAGGTCCCCGAGGTGGGAGCTGAGGTGCCGGTGTGGAGACCTCGCTTGTTCTAGCCTGAGCATGGGGTGCTGCGTCTCCCGCCTGGTGCTGCCTTCGCTGCCTTTCCCATATGTTGTCTTTTCATCCCGTTGGTTTATTTTCCTTTATTTTCTTTGATGCTTCCTCGTGGACCTGTGAGTTATTTAGAAGTGTGATCGCCACGGGTGAGATTTCCCTGTTCCGTGTTTCTTTCCTTTTAGTCCGACTCCATGATGGTAAGATAACTGGTTCCTGTCTCCCGGCCCAGGCGAGGTCTGTTTGGGCGACGGTTCCCTGGGCAGTTGAAGAGCTGTGTGTCCTGGCGCTGGGCGGGCGGAGTGTTCTGCGCGTGCCGGGCCGGTCTGTGGCTGGTTGTGGTGGCCTGTCTGTTGCTGATGGGTGTTGAAGCTCTAACTGGACCTGGAGACCTGTCTGCTTCGCTCTTCAGCTCTGTCCGTTTTTCCTCCTGTTCTGAGGATTTGTGGTGGGGTGCGTACACCTTTAGGGTCGATTGTAGTCTTCCTGGGGGTGAGCCTTCACCACCCGAACGTGGGGTCCCCGGTGGTCCCCAGGCGGCTGGTGTACTGGAGTGGGGGGCGGGATAAGTGCTGTGGGTTCACACTCGGTTTCTGCCTCTTGTGACCTTGGACACACTGCTTGCTTGCTCTGTGCCTCAGTTTCCTTGTTTGTAATGTAGAGACAGACGTCTTGATTTAGTAGAATTGTGACACTTAAGTAACAGGCTCACGTGGAGCTTAAGGCCACTGGGTCCGAGATGGAGGTGGGGCCACTGTGCTGCTTCGTCGCCATAGCCGCAGGCCCGGTGCCCCCTCTGGAGACCATGCCGGCGGCCTCACTGCCGCCTCCCCTTTGCCATCAGAGGGGCATGTATGTGGCTCCTCCCAGGGCTGCCGCTGGGTGCGCCCTGCCCGTTTTCCCCCCCAGCGTGCGCAGTGCTGGTCTGGTTTCCCTGTCGCTCACTCTCCCCTCGGGGCCCCCACCTGCTTCTCGCTGCTCCTGAGGCCGTGGCCGTGAGGTCCCTGAGTGGGTGTGCTGCCCGCGCCCCATGGGTCTGAGTAGCTGGTTTGCAGTAGAGAAGATGGGGGATTGGGACCCGCTGGCGTCTTTTTATGCCCTTGGTCGCCGTGGTTGTTAATGGCCCTCTGTCCTCCGGGGCGTTCTGAAGGTGCGAGTCACGCTCTGCTCATCTTTCCCTTGGCTCAGATAACATCCCCGAGGACCTCAGGGACCCCTTTTACATCGACCAGTACGAGCAGGAGCACATCAAGCCGCCTGTCATCAAGCTCCTGCTGGCGGGCGAGCTGTACTGCCGCGTCTGCAGCCTCATCCTGAAGGGGGACCAGGCGGCCGCCCTGCAGGGGCACCAGTCCGTCATCCAGGCCCTGTCCCGGAAGGGCATCTACGTGATGGAGAGCGACGACACCCCCGTGACGGACCCCGACCTCAGCCACGCCCCCATCAAGATGGTGAGTGCCTGCGCACCGCCCGCACTCCCCCCCCCCACCCCCCCAGGGTGTCCTGTGCATGTTTGGGGCGAGTGACGTCACGGCTTCCAGTGCCACGGGCACTCGCGTGGTGCCCGACCTGTCCTGTCGCCAGCTGTCCCTCTGCAGCTGAGCTGCACGACGAGGCACGACGAAACCTCAGGTGCACACGGTGCACACGCGTGTGTGGCAGCTGGCCTGGGTCTGAGTGCGCGGCAGGCGCCTGTCACGCGTGGCTGAGTGTGGTTCTGGCCCCGGGGGAGAGCAGCTCCTCTTGGCTGGCTGGCTCCGGGTGACGCCTCCCGAGGAGGCAGGCGTGGGGAGGTGTCCGTGTTGCGCTCGTGCTGTCTGAGTGTTTCATGTGTGCGTTGTGATTGTCCTCTAAGCAGCCCTCCCGTCTTCCTCTGAAAGCCCAACCGTCCTGGGCTGGGCCGTGTGGTGCCTCCTCGCTGCTGTGTGGAGCGTTGGCTGCATTTTAGGTTTTGTGGCTTCACTCTTGGTCTTGGTGGCTGATGTGTGTGGGTCAGGGTGTCCCTCAGGTTTGGGAAGGAACAGCTCAAAGGCGGTACGTGGTTTCAGTGCCAGAGCTGCTGACAGTGCCCAGGGCTGTCAGTGGTCGTGCAGCCTCGGACAGGGCTCTCCGCCCTCTGTCCCTTTACCACAGCCCTGAAGTAAGGACCCCCAGCCCCCCAGGATTGTCAGGGAGATGAGGCAGGAGGACGAAGCCCCCACACTGCAGGGCACCCAGCTGGCCGACCCTGAGGAGGGGTAGCGAGCAGATGAGGCCTCGCTGCCTCCGCACGGGGAGGAGAGGAAGGAGTCTGAGTGGGGTCTGTGGGGCCTGTGGGACAGGCAGGTGGCAGCTCTGACTGCCCTGCTTGCAGAGCGCCCACATGGCGATGGTGGACGCCCTCATGATGGCCTACACCGTGGAGATGATCAGCATCGAGAAGGTGGTGGCCAGCGTCAAGCGCTTCTCCACATTCAGTGCCTCCAAAGAGCTTCCCTACGACCTGGAGGACGCCATGGTGTTCTGGGTCAACAAGGTGAGTGCACCTGGCGGCCGGTTCTCGTGGGGGAGGCTGAGGTCTCCGCCCACTAGGGGCCACCTGCACCCAGAACCGCCTGCCAGCGTCGGAGCAGACGACAGGGGTCCCTGAGGAGTGGGCACAGCCCGGGGGGGGCGGGGGCGCTGAGGGTGGGAAATCCAGGCCTGGTGGGGTCCACATTGCTGCCTCCTCCTGTTGTCTCCCCTGTGCGCTTAAGGAGGCGCTCCGTTTTAGATGGTGTTAGAAGAGAAAAATGTCTTCTTAAAGGCTGTTTTTCCTTTTATATTTAGAAGCTTGCAATGTAATCTTTTATGCAATGTGTATAAAGAATGGTTATTTTTGCCCTGGCCAGTTTGGCTCAGTGGATAGAGCGTTGTCCTATGGACTGAAGGGTCCCGGGTCCGATTCCAGTCAAGGACACATGCCTGGGTTGTGGGCTCAATCCCCAGGGGGCGCGTGCAGGAGGCAGCTGATTGATGATTCTCTCTCCTCATTGGTGTTTCTATCTCTCCCTCTCCCTTCTGCTCTGAAATCAATAAAGATATATTTTTTAAAAAAGAATGGTTATTTTTAGTAGCATGTGATTATAGGGATCCCTCACCAAAAGCCTTTTGGTTTGTTAAGTCTTATTTGCAAGAAGGTGTTCAGTTGGTGACACTTGGCTCCTAAAGACACAGAAGATGGAGCAGCTCCTGCTGGAGTTGTGAGCCAGGCATCCTTGCACCGCGCGTTGCTGGTTGGATTCCTGGGCGGGCACATGCCCGGGTGGTGGTCTGGATTCCCGGTGGGGGCACATGCCCGGGTGGTGGTCTGGATTCCCGGTGGGGGCGGGCAGGAGGCAGCCGATCCACGGTCTCCTGTTGATGTTTCTCTCCCTCTCCCTCTTTACTGTTTACAACAGCAAGGATGGACCTGCAGGGTATTATTCTCAGTGAAATCAGTCAAAGACAAGTACCCTGTGATCTCACTGATATGTGGAATCGGGGGGCGGGGGGGGGGGAGTGAATAAACAAAACAGAAACAGACCCAGAGACACAGAACAAGCTGGTGGTTGCCAAAGCGGAGAGGGTCAGGGGACGGATGAATAAAAATAGTGTGTATTTGGCTCGTTACCTTTCTTTCTGGGTAAATTGCTTGCTGCTTATCTTTGGCCATATTTCTTTGGGGAGGTTCTTTATTTCCAATTTGATCAGGTTTCTCATCCATCGAGGGTGTCATTCATGCGCCACATTTGGTAAGTGACCTCCCCAGCTGTGGGCTCTGCTTCCCGGTCCCTCGCTGGCAGGTCCGTGGCCTCACAGATCCGCAGCAGCACTGCCACCTCCCGTGGGGTTGTCGGCCTTAAAGAGACGCCCTCGCTTCTGGCCCCAGCTGTCTGGTGGACAGTGCCTTCTGCTTGCTGTTACCTCGACCCTCCCCTGGGCCCACCGTCCTCTGTGGTCACATAGACCCCCCGTCACATCTGACGTCCCGCGCAGACGCTCAGGTGTCGCCTCAGGTGTGCGCGCTCGCTCACGGGGCGGTTCCCGCACCCGCTGCCGTCCAGGCTCCTCGGGGTGGACTCTGCAGGAGGAGGTGGCCCACACTCTTGGTGAGGTGGCAGCCTTTCCTGCTGCTGCATCCCGTCTCCCCGGGCACTCCTTTTTGTTCATTTGATCTGCATTGATTTTTCTTTTGTCTTTTTCAAGTATGTTTTTGTTAATTTTTTAGGGAGAAAGGAAAGAAGGATAGAGAGAGAGAGAGAGACATCTGTCGGCTGCCTCCTGCACGCCCCCCACTGGGGATTGAGCCTGCAACCTGGGCATGTGCCCTGAGCGGGAATAGACTGTGACCTCCTGGTTCATGGGTCAATGTTCAACCACTGAGCCACACCAGCTGGGCTGTTTTTTTTCCTTTTATAAACCATTCTCCTACCTTCTTTTTAAAAATGTTATTATTTTATTGGGGTGACATTGGTCAGCACGAACATTAGGCTTCAGGTGTGGGTTTCCATGTTCTAGGGCCTGTGTGCCCACCACCCAAGGCCAGGTCAGCTCCTGCCGCCATGTTTCGGGGCCCCACCTTCTTGATGGGAATCGCCTGCGCTCACTCACTGGACCTGGTTTCATGGTGGAAGGCTCAGCTCTGTGCCTTTCATCCCAGGGCTCTGACCCGGCCCTGTAAGCATGGGCGAGTACTTCCCATGGTGTTGTTTATCATTGCAATTTTCATTTTATCTTTAACGTAATTCCAGGAGAGAGCACTTTACTCTACAGGTTGTATGAGCCGCCCACGGCGTGCACTGTGAACATGGCTCAGGCTATCTAGGGCGTCTTGTGCTGTCAGGGGCCTCTGTCGCGGGTGATGGAGGGCGGGAGGGAGCGGCAGCCCGCATGGCGCTTGGGGCATCTTGTTTTCCACCCGTCAGGTCACCTGGAGGCCTCGGTGTCGGCGGGTGTGAGAGAGGTGGTAATACCTGCTTCGGAGTCGGAGTGAGCAGTGGGGCTGGGTGCTGGGAGGAGATGTGGCGACCAGTGTCGGAGAGCAGTCACCTTTTAAAAATACATATATATATTTATTGATTTCAGAGAGGAAGGGAGGAGAGAGAGACAGAAACATCCATGATGAGAGAGAATCGTGGATCGGCTGCCTCCTGCATGCCCCCTACTGGGGATGGAGCCTGCAACCCAAGCATGTGCCCATGTCCAGAATCGAACCCGGGACCCTTCAGTCTGCAGGCCGACGCTCTGTCCACTGAGCCAAACCAGTTAGGGCAGCAGCCATCTTTTAAATGCATGTTCTTCTCCTCTAGGTGAATCTTAAAATGAGAGAGATAACAGAGAAAGAAGGGAAGCTCAGACAGCAGTTCCTGGAGAGCCCTGCTCATCAGAAGGTAACGGTAGTGGCACTTCCTCGCTGTAGAGGGTCGCCACGCGCACCACTGGTCACGCCTTCCTCACAGACAGATGACTCTCCTGCCTGCAGGCTGGCTCTGCGGCACCTCAGGGGCAGTGGGCACGCAGCCTGCACCCCCTCCCTGGCAGGGCATCCAGTGTGTCACCCGGGGGGTGAAGGGTCCGGGAGTCGGCTTCTACCAGTCAGCAAGTGAGGCGCATGTTGCCGTCGGCCAGGGGCACCTCCCAGACCTCAACACTGCCCACGAGGTCCTGGGGGGCTGGCGTGGCGCCCTAAAGCCCACGCGGGGTGGTGGCAGGGCCCTGTGGCACCTGAGGAAATGGGGCAGGTGGCGTCGGTGCGTCCCTGTCACTTCTGTCCTTTCTTCCCTGACATTGTTTTTCTGGTCAAGCACGTACATGACTGGAACCACGTTCCCTGGACGCATGCACGATGTGGCCCAGCCGTGGCTGCGGTCTGCCCGCACCCCTGGCTGTGGGGATGCGTGGGCACCGCATGCGTGACCGTGTTTGTTCCTCCCTCGGTGCACGGGCGTCTGTCCTGGTGCCCAGCCGCACCAAGTTCCCGGAGTGCTCGTTGCTCCCACAGCGACTAGTGTAGAGGTGCCCGTACCTTCCACTGTGGGTCACGGGCACTGATCCCTCGTGTCCACACTGCACCCACGTGTGTACGCCGTCTGTCCGTCCGCACGTGGGCCGGCCCGCTGACCCTCCTCTCCTGCCTTCTCCCTGCTTCCCGAGCAGTCTCCCTCCAAGTGGTACTGGAAGCTGGTGCCCGTAAGTGGACTCCGTGCCCCGCTGCCATCAGACGCCATCCTGTGCTGCCACCTGCTTCCATTCCCAGTCGCTCGCCCACCTGTCTGTGTCTGGATGTCCTGGTGTAGTTGCACTTTGTGCCGTGTGGGTGCGGCCTGCGTCTGGCTGACAGACAGGCTTGGTTCCCACGGTGGGCACTGGGAGTTCTGGGTCGCATTTCACGGGCAGCGTGCAGTCGGATAGGGTTTGCGTCTCGGCTCATGGGCGCTACTCTACGTGATGAACGTGAATGTAAAGCAGGGTCTTCTCTTCTGAGGGACGAATGCACTCCAGGCCACTCTTGTTGTTGTTGCTAATCCTCACCTGGGCATATTTTTTCATTGTGTTTTTGTTCGTTTGGTGTTTGGTTTTGGGGTTTGTTTTTTTTTGAGTAGAAGCGAGGGAGGTAGGAGGAAAAAGAGGGAGAAATACTGATGTGAGAGACACATGAATTGGTTGCCTCCTGCAGGCATCCTGACAGGGCTGGGGATCCAACCTGCAACCTGGGTACATGCCCTTGACCAGGAATCAAACCTGGGACCCTTCAGTCCGCAGGCTGATTGCCAATCACAGCCACACCGGTCAGGGCCCAGGCGGCTCTTTGTTTTGTCCTTTCTGATGTGACCGGCCCTGATGGTGACCTGCCGTGTCTTAGTGCCTGCGGCACGGCCGTCTGTGGTAAAGGCGACACCGCTGCCGCCTGCGCGGTGGGGGAGGCCACCCTCCTTCCTGGCAGGGGCTCTGGGTCCCCAGTGAGAAGTGGGTCCCCGAGAGGAAAGCGAAGGTGCGGCTTGGCCAGCTCCGTGGTGCCGCCCTGCAGGCACAGAGGGCGGCACCCAGATCACTTGTCAGGCCTTGGTTTCATGTCTGGGCAACTTGGCCTCCGAACTCTGCCACCAGGCAGTGCCCTGGGACAGGCTGGCGGATGGGGTCCACGTGAGCAGTGGTCTGGCCTACTTTGTGGCTGATGATTTTGCTCTGAGATATGTTAATAACAAGGAGGAAAGCATTTTATGGATATTTTCATATCTTTTAATTTTTTGAACGCTGAAAGCCGAGGGAAATGTTACAAGTTACGAGGTTTAGGAAGGACTAGTGGGAACCTGGCTGTCCCCCAAGAAGGCAGGTGCAGAGCAGAGCTGTGTAGGCACTGACCAGGGCGGCCCGCAGCCGGCCCTTAGTTCCTTGTGGTGGTTGACCCCTCGCTGCCGGACCACAGTGCCCAGCCAGTGGGCGGCGAGGATTGCGGGGAAAGGTCTGGCAGGGCGGCAGGTTCTGAGGTTTCACCTTGTCACCCACGGCCTAGAGGTTAACAAACTGACCGGCAGGTGGTCAGTTACACAGGGCTTTCCCTGGTTCTCAGTTCACTCCATCCATCTTCAGCCGAGAAATCATGTGCTTCACTGCATGCTGTGGTTGTCACCGTGTGTGCTGTGTGTCCGTGTGGGAGCTGGCCTGGCGCATGCCGCGTCTGCATGCTGGGGCCGGGACCGCTGCCAACCTCTGCCGCGGGCGAGAAACAAGTTAGGTCTGCAGCGGAGCAGCCCTAGCGACGCGAGGGAGCCTGCTCCTCATCTCAGCAGGATGTTGCCAGTGCCTGTGACGCAGAGTCGGCACCCATGGCTCCGCCGTGTGCGGCCTGGAGGCACGTGGTGAGGCCCTTTCCTCTGGGCTGGCCTCTCTCCGTAACAGCCCCGGCGCCAGGGCAGCTGCCGGCTTCCTCCTGCGCCGCCCTGGCCCCCACAGTCTCCTCCCCCAGGTGAAGTGGTTTGTGAATGTTCATGCAGAAAACGGGGCAGCAGGACGTGGGGGACACTGCGTCCCCTCCCAGGTGGCCTGGCCTCACTCCTCCCCTGCCCTGGGGATGGGGCTCGGGGCAGCCCAACCTGGCACACGCCTCCCCTGAAGGGGGTGCAGAGTCCCTGAGAAGCACTGGTTCTGCGTGGGCCCCGCCCACAAGCTCTCGGTCTCCTGCTCCCGGCACCACTGACCTCGTGCACGAAATTGTCTGCCCTGCTCTCGGGAATTTCTCCACCACACACTGAAGCCATTTGCATGTTTTTAACGGCCGGGCTGACACGGTGAACGCTGCCAGCACTGAGCACAGTGGCTGCCTCGGGGCTTCGAGTGACAGGACGTTCACACTTAACTTGTTTCTCCTCCGTGTGCAGCAGCGGCTCTGTAGACGTGCCCCGCCCCTCTGCCGGCACCTCAGAGCGAGACGCCGCTGCCTTAGCGGCTGATGACTGTCAGCCAGGGTTGCCATGAGCCCAGTTCCCAGATCTTGACGTGTGGGTTCTGGGCAAAGTATGTAATCCCGACATTTTGAGCTTTCCCCCCCCAACTGCCTTGTTCCAAGCATTGTCCAGCGCACGGCGCTCTCGCCGCAGCCTGCCTGGGACGTGGGTGGGAGTGGGGCACCTCATGTGTAGAGTCTGCCTTTTGTCGACCGCAGGTGCGCTACCGCCGAGAGCACCTGTCGGCGAGGCAGCCGCCCTACTTCCCGCTGCTGGAGGACCTGATGCGAGATGGCAGCGACGGGGCCGCGCTGCTGGCCGTGGTCCACTACTACTGCCCCAAGCACATGAAGCTGGACGGTGAGTGCAGGACGCCCGTCACACCCACGTCCTCGGTGCCCCTGGGCAGGGGCTGCGTGGAGACGGCTGGGGATGAAGTGCGCAGCGTGGGTGGCACCCGCTCTGGGCACGTGGTGCAGGCGCTGGGATGGGTCTCACTCTGAGGTCTTTGTTCTTGCTCTGTAATTAGTGCTCATTTGGGGGAGAGGCTTTGAGGACGTCAGCACCCGCTTTCTCAGCTGTCCTCCATGGTGGTCTCTCCCACGTGCTGCCAGCACCTCCAGACGCGGTGGTCATGTCCCTCGCCTCCATTGCTCTGCTGCTCGGGCTGCCCCAGGTTCAGGCGGGTGGGTTTTGAAGAAGAGGAGGGTGGGCCAAGCTTTGTTTAGCTTTACTCAGCTAAGCCTGTGTGATTTGGGCTCAGGAGTAGTCATGTGACTGTGGGAAGGCCCACATCTCACAGGTGAGGGGACTGGCCTGTGCAGAATGTGGGCCCAGAGGTGCCTGTGTGGGGAGTGCAGTGAGGCCTCCCCAGGAGATGGAGCCCCCCACTGTGTAGGAAAGACCTGACCCTGAAAAGCCAAACTTGAGAACTTTGAAAGAAAATATAGGACAACAGATTTATGACATTGTTGTTGGGATGGATTACTTACTTAAATTACAGAAAAGCACAAATAATAGAAAAGATTCTTGTATTTAACACTTGGAGTGCGGGTGAATTTCCCGCCAAAATATAAGATGGCTCTGTCTTTTGGTTTTGTTCCATCCACCAAAAGGGTGGATTACAAACAAATATTTGGTAATACGCAGTTACAATCGGCCCGAGTTTACACATTTCCCGCACTCCACCGCAAATCTATATGAACCGAATTAAAGACGGCTCCCGCGGAGTACGCGCAATTCACGCGAGCCGACTTAACTCGTTTCCCGCACTCCAAGTTTAAATTAACCATATTAAAATTCAGTGACCCGGACATTATAAACAAACTTGTGATAAACCGTATCCATGAGAAAGTACAGTGGGGCCTTGACTTACGAGTGTCCCGACCAACGAGTTTTTGAGTTTTTCGAGATACGAGCTGTCTCGGCTGATTTTTTGCTTTGAGTTGCGAGCTAAAATTCGGGTTACAAGCCAGCTTTAGATACCCCACCGCTAGTTGGCGCAGCGAACGTCACAGTGAACGCCACAACATCAGCCCAGCATCACGTGTCTCACTCCTTCACTTTTGATTTGACATACGAGTAATTTGAGTTACGAGCTCCGTCACGGAACGAATTAAACTCATAAGTCAAGGCCCCACTGTAGTTGTCAAAGGATCATCACACAGCAATATAAAAGGCAAGCGACTGGAACAACCAGAATGACCAGTCGCTATGACACGCACTGTGGCCGGCCAACCAGCCCGATAGGAGGCGGGGCCAGCTGGCCAACCTGCCGCAGCCCCTCCCCCAGGCCGGCCCAGCCCTGATCGGCCCTGATCGGGGTAGGCTGGCCGGACCCCACCCATGCACAAATTCATGCACTGGGCCTCTAGTCCTATATAATAATCCTCCTGTATAATAAAGGGGTAATAGGCAAATAGACTGAACGGCAGAACAACTGAACAACCAATCAAAGCGTAATATGCTAAGGCTGCTCAACCACTCGCTATGACGTGCACTGACCACCAGGGGGCAGACAGTCGACCAATCGCTATGACATGCACTGACCACCGGGGGCAGATGCTCCGACTGGTAGGTTAGCTTGCTGCTGGGGTCCAGCCGATCAGGACTGAGTGAGATGGGCCAGACACACCCTGGAGCCCTCCCGCGGTCCCTCCCCAGCCCCATTGTGCACCAGTGGGGTCCCTCACCCTGGCCTGTGCCCTCTCACAATCCCGGACTCCTTGTGGGATGTCGGAGAGCCGGTTTCAGCCTGATCCCGCAGACCATCCCCTTGGGAGGGTGCCAGACGCAGGGCTCTCCCAATCGGGACTCATTGGGCCCGAGCCCGCGGCAGGCACAGTGGGGCCGGGATGAGCCGGAGCGGCAGGTAGGAGCTGCAGGCAGCGTTGGACTGCGGGTGGCAGACGCTCAACACAGGAGCTGCCATGACGCGCACTGGCCATTTAAAAATAAACGGCTCCAGGGACATGGCACCGACAATCCAACACTTCTCTTCCCCCAGTGGCACCCCACCAAATCACAGCTGACGCTGCCAAGACCTCATGGCGCAAAATGCGGCCTACAGCCCAGCCCAGCCTTAAACCGTCTTTGTGGGTGCTGGGTAGTGACATCACATAGCAACGCCCTGCTTCCTCTCCCTAGCGACTAGCCTCCTTGCAGTTTCTTCAGCCCAAGAACACGACTTGCTTTATAGCCAGGTGCAAACATTTCACACTGTAACCAAATGTCTTTGAAGCTTTCCCCGTGCCTCATCTCCTTTGATGCTCACAGACGTCCTGGAGAAGGTAGATAGGAGACTCAAAAAGGACATTTAGAAAGCTTAGAAACTTGACCCGACTGAAAAGAAATGGTGGACCTTGAAAATGACTTCAGGTTTTCTCACTGCGCAGAAGATAGACACGGCTGCAGTTAAATAGTTTACCCTTTGTTCTCCCTGTGTGATCTACAATAATAATCTGCTTCGTGTTGATATTTACTGCTCTGTTGCTGACAATTACCTGGAAGAGAAGTTGGGGTGCTTCCCTGGGCTGGAAAAAGTTTAGCTACATCAGAAAGCGGGTCTAATTAAGCAAGTTTATTCTATATACATAAAAGGCTAAGTTGACTCACATGCGAGATACATATAAAGCTCTCATTGTCAATCGTGAATTTGGTTGACACTTCTATTGCAGAGAAAGGGTGGATAGCGATATTAAAATATTTCTTCTAATTAATTTCCTTTCAATGTGCATGAATCTGTGCACTGGGACACTAGTGACACATAAAGAACTCCTACAGATCAATAAGAAAAAGGCAGACAGAGCTGCAGGGAGAGCAGGCTTTTCACGGGGAGGAAGCCAACACGCATCTCACACCCCCCGGGTGGAGGTGGGGCGGGTGGCTGGGCGACCTCGGCGTGCAGGTGCAGAGAGCACAGCGATTGGTTTTCATGGCATTTTCTGTGACAGTGAGAACTGTGCAATACGCTAGCTGTTCAAGCGAAGGCCTGAGTCCATCCCATCGACCGGATCTGGGGGGAAACACAGTACTGAGTTGAGGGAACAGACAGGCTGCACAGTGCAGGCACATGCCACCAGGAGTGTCAGTGTAAGAGAGCAGTCAGCAGCCTGCTGTTACGGACACAGCGAATGGGAGGGGCCACGCAACTTGGGGGCGGCGAGGGCGGCTGCCTGGGGAGCTGGGCTTTGACAGCGTCGACGGTTTTACTGCTGACAGAGCAGGATCTGAATCAGATGCGGTTTGACGGTGTGTTTGCTCCACCCGGTACAGGGCACCTGGGGGGCCGATCTAAAACATTTGTCATATTTCATGATCAGAATTTTTTAAAAAGGAACATCTCTTAGCACTAGACATGTGCACTGTTACTCAGCTTGTAACTGGCTCCTCTGGGAGCGCCCAGTGCAAGGTGTCGCCAGGAACAGGAGCCCCGGAGTCTGGGCGCTCTCATCTCACCTGCGCACCTTCCGGTTCCTGCGTTTACTTCCTCGGGTCCCTCTGCCACCTGCCTCCCCCCCTCCCTCCCTATTTATGGTCAGAGTTCACGTAAATTGTCGCTGCAGCGGCTTCTGACTTAGTCTTGAGCTGTTCTAGCTGTCCTAGTGGTTCCTGCCTGAGGGCCCCCCAAAGAGCACTCCCACCCCGGGGGTCTGAGGGAGGGTGCTGGCAGCCTGTCCCAGTGCTGTGACCAGCTCCCCCCGTGCCATTCGTGGGCACGCCTGGCATTTCTCAGTTTACGCCCCTCCCCCACACATAGGTAATCACAAGGGGTGCCCGATGGTTAAACACGCACCAGCTTTCTGTGCGTCCTTTCATAAACTGAAGGGTGTGGTTCCTGTCCACCCTGGAAGCCCGGGCTTAAGATTTCCAGTGGTTTCTGTGGCTCTTTTTAGAGATGGACAGTTTGGTTCCGATCCTGAGATTCCTCAGGCCTTCCTGCCGAGTGGTTCATGTCTGTGGTCAGTCACTGTGACCTAAACACCACGCTGCCTCCCGACGCTGTGGTCCTAGCGACGTCCTTTCTGTTTCTTTGTTAGACGTGTGCTTGAAGGAGGTCATGTCGATGGCTGACAGTCTGTATAACATCCGGCTTCTGAGGGAATTCTCGAACGAATACCTGAACAGATGCTTTTACCTCACCTTGGAAGACATGCTGTACGCTCCCCTGGTGCTGAAGGTAACCATGACTACGGAGCACACGGCTAACGCCCCGCGTGCACAGCTGCTCATCGCGCCCTGGGTTCTGTGTTTTTCTCGCAGCCGAACGTGATGGTCTTCATTGCCGAGCTCTTCTGGTGGTTTGAGAACGTCAGGCCCGACTTTGTTCAGCCCCGGGACGTCCAGGAGCTGAAGGACGGTGAGTGGGACCCGGCAGCTGGCGGCTGCTTCCCGTGAGCTTCCTCCTCGGAGGCTCCCGATCGCTCCTGTGCAGCGCCGGTGCCGGTGTGAACGGCTGCATCTGGGGGAGCGCCCAGCCTGTCTGAGGGGCCCCGGGGCCTGCTGAGCGTCTGGGAGGCGGGCCGCTGGGCTGAGTGTGCTGGCTGTTCCCCCCTGCAGGGTCTCACGCTTGCCGCCAACAAGGCGGGACGCACCCATGTTCCCCGAGTAAGGGCCTGCGGCCTGGAGACGACTTCCAGGTGATGCGGGCGAGGGCGTTCCTTCCTGCGGTTTCCCTAAGACTGTCAGGAGATTGGCCCCGGGGAACGTGGGTGAAGCAGCCACAATAAATAAGGCCTTTTTTTCACGGAAAGATGATAAAAAATAAGAAAAAGAAATCGCCTGCCCTCACAGCAGATACTTGCACGCCGACAGCAGGTAGCCGGCCCCTGGCTGTACAGGAAGCTCACTGCAGCGTGAGCAAAGGAACCCATAGACTCGGCCCGACTGGGCCCTCCATGACCGTGGACTCCACGTGCCCGTTGCTCACGGAAGGCGCTCACCTCCTCAGTGGGCCCAGCAAGCCCGCTGAGGCCGCGCCAGACCCGAGGAAGGACCCTGTCCCAGCTCAGGCCTCAGCACTGAACTCACAACCAGTTTTTTTGGAGAAGCTTGGTTTCGAGTAAAAGCGATGTTATTTTTGGTTTATAGAAGCGGCAGGGTTTTTTAGATGCTTCTTGCTGACTTAAGAAACTGAATCATATGGACGTTTCTGTAAAATTTCTATTTCTACAGCAAAAACAGTGTCACACCAGAAAAGCAGCCGGCCGCCCGTCCCTATCTCCAACGCCACCAAGCGCAGCTTCCTGGGCGGCCCCGCAGCAGCGAGCCCGGCCGAGCCGCCAGCCCCAGCTCAGCCACCGGCCGAGGGCTGCCCCAGGCAGCACCTGCACCCCGAGGAGCCTGACCCCCTGTGAGTTGTCTGTCGCTTTCGGAATTGAGTCACGGTGCTCTGTCCCTTTTCTTGTGACACTTCCTCCCAGAGGCAGGAGGGAGGCGGGATGCACTCTTGAATTTTGCTGTTAGAATTGGAAACTCATGTTTTTATCACAGACGGTGACCAGAAGCCAGTCTGTCCCCAGCTGCAGTTTTGGGTTACTTATTCCAAATTTGAAGTTCTTGGTACTCTTTTGGTTTATTTCTTTTTTAATAATTAATTTTTCTCAAAGAATCAGTGAGATTCTTACGTGTGGTGTGAATTGGCGATGGTCTTGGTGTTTCTTTTGTATTTGCTTTTGACCGTGAAGGTGGCTAACCCACCGATTCTCTCCTGACAGGGGGAGAGGGGCCTCTGCCTTCAGCCCGTCGCATCCCTTACTGCCCCTGCGGCAGCGGCAGCAGAGGGCGGCTCCGGGGGAGGACCCGCCGGGTAAGAGCGGCCTTTCCTCCTCTCCTCACAGTTGCTGGGACAGCAGTTCTTGGGGCGCAGCAGGCAGGGAGCTAGTGAGGACTGTGCAGGGAGAGCTCAGTGGGACCCGTGTGCCATGGAGTCTGTTGCCCTCAGAGTGGAAACACCATTGACCCGGTAAACGGTGTGAGGTGCGCAGTCGCTGTGCGTGCTGGGCGAGAACCGAGTCACTCACGGTGCCTTAGGGGGCGGGCCATGTTGTGTCCTGACGCGGAGGGGTCCCTGCTGAGTTCACGTTCCCCACCGTGGACGCTGTTGGAAGCGGCCTGTGTGGTGGTCTGCTCTCGGGCAGCTGTGGGTGCGTGGGAAACGGTGACTGTGCTGACGAGTCTCCAAGGACATAAGCTGGGCTTCCTCCTGCTGAGCACATCCCTGCCTCTTCCGCCTGCAGATGAGCGACACCGGTCCAGCTCCTTGACCCGCGTGGATGGGCAGCCACGGGGAGCAGCGGTGGCGTGGCCAGAAAAGAAACACAGGTGAACCGTGTAAACTGTTCCTTAGACCAGTGGTCGGCAAGCTCGTCAGTCAGCAGAGCCAAATACCAACAGCACAACGACTGAAATTTCTTCTGAGAGCCAAATTTTTTAAACTGAAACTATATAGGGAGGTGCATTGTTATTAACTTAATTAGGGTACTCCTAAGGCTTAGGAAGAGCCACACACAAGGGGCCAAAGAGCCGCATGTGGCTCGCGAGCCGCAGTTTGCCGACCACTGCCCTAGACTAACAGCCGTCTCCTGCTGTGGCCTCGACCCCCAGACCCAGGAGCACTGAAGCCTGGAGGGCATTCGTGGGCAGCGGCGAGGGCACCTGGCGGGTGGTGAGTCCGAGCCAGGTGTGAGGACCCGCCGGGCAGAAGTGAGGCCGCACTGCTCTTCACACTGTAACTCCTGGGTTTTAGGAAATGTGGTCCTTTTTCATGTAATAGGTTTTTTATTGCAACTTTTAATCAGAAATGTTTGAGCTTTAACTTTTAATCAGAAATGTTTGAGCTTTAATTTCTAGTATGGTAAACATTGATTAGTAAGGATAAACATGACAAGTAAAAGCTCTTTGGGGTCCTCAGTCGTTTTTAAGGGTGTAAAGGGGTCCTGGGAGCGAAATGTTTGAGTCGCTCCCTGAAGCCAGCTCTGCCCTCTGCTCAGGGCAGGGGGTCTAGCTGCCCAGCCCGGGCTCCCCGCCCAGCTGCTGGCTCACTGCTGAGTCCCTCCGGCTGACAGTGGCTCCTCCCGCTGCAGGCCTGCGTCTCAGCCAGCGCCTTTCGCGCTGCACCACACTGCGAGCTGCGACGCGGACCCCGGCTCTGGCGACAGTGTCAGCTTGGCCCGCTCCATCAGCAAGGACAGCCTGGCCTCCAACATCCTCCCCCTGACCCCGCAGAACCAGCCACAAACCCCCGCCCTGAGGGCCAGCGGGAAAAGCCTCCTGAACAATGTGGACATCGAGGACGAGGACGAGGAGCTCATGGCCATCGTTAGGACCAACGGGGCTCCCCACGGCAGTGACCGGGGCCCCACGACCAGTGCCAGGTCTCCCCAGAGACCGGCGGGCCCCTCAGAGAGCAAGCTCGACAGTTTCTTCCTGGAGCCGCTGATGCCGGCCGTGCTGCGGCCCGCCAAGGAGAAGCAGGCGGTCAGCAAGGAGGACGAGTGCGGGGAAGGGCGGCTGAGGGGCTGCGCGGCCAGGAGGCCCAGCGAGGGCCCGCCTCTGGGGCGGAGGAAGGCGCCTGGCAGCTCCGGCACTCGGGACTTGAATAGGACTTTCACCCCGATTTCCTCCGTGGAGCTGTGTGCTGAGGTGGGGCTGCCGGCCGGGGAAGCCCGCGGGGAGCCTCTGGCCAGCGGCAGTTTCAATCCTTCATCTCAGGGACAGTCCCCCGACGGCTTCTTTCTTCACGTGGCCAGAGCCGACGAGGCCCCGGAGGGCGGGCTGCACGGTACCCGGGCAAGAAGCCCGCTCGCCCGCGACCCGGAACCGTGGACCGTCCTGAGGCAGGACTCGGACTCGGACGTCGCAGACCTGGAGGAGGCCGAGCACGACTTCCTCGGGGAGGACCTCCCCGTGCTGATGGGGCGGTACGCGGGCGAGGAGGAGTCGGCCAAGCTGCAGGAGGACATGCAGGTGAAGGAGCACGAGGACAAGGACGGCGCCAGCGGCCGCTCCAGCCCCTGCCTGAGCACCTTTTCCCAGTTCAGCGGCGGCTTCGTGGCAGCGGGGAGGGCAAGAATGCCCACTTTGCAGAGAGGAAAGCTCCAGCGGGCTCAACAGCTATGAGCCAAAGTCCAGTACGAGCAGCTTCCCAGAAGACCACGCCGGACGGCCTCGGAGAGCTGCCCCGGGCCCCCCCTGACCCACGTGGAAGCAAGAAGAGGGGAGCAGAGCCCCGGGCCGGGCAGGGCTGGGACCACGCCAGCCTCCTGGCCTCGGGAGCTGGGTGCAGCTGCACATGCAGCTGGAGGAGAAGCGGAGAGCCATCGAGGCCCAGAAGAAGAAGATGGAAGGCGCTGTCCGCCCGGCAGCGCCTGAAGCTGGGCAAGGCGGCCTTCCTGCACGTGGTCAAGAAGGGCAAGGCCGAGGCCGGTCCCCAGCCCCTGAAGCCGGAGCCCAACGAGGAGGACTTCAGCGGTGCTGTGTCCAAAACCGAGGAATTCCTGGCTCGGGAGCAGGGCCGGGGAGACGCGGGCGAGTGTCAGGACACGGACAGAGAGGGCCTGGCGCTCCTGCAGCAGCACAGGCAGGACCCGGCCGCGCTGCCTGAGCTGGAGAAGAGCAAGGCGCTGTCTGCGGCCCTCCTGGAGGTGGCCGGGGACGGGCTGGACACGGGCGAGGGGGACCTCTCCATCGAGAAGCTCAACGAGACCATCAGCACGCTGCAGCAGGCCATCCTGAGGATCTCCCAGCAGCAGGAGCAGCTGCTCCTGAAGTCCCCTGTGCCCCCCGCCCCTGGGGCCCGAAACAACGCCGCGGACCCGAAAGTCAGGGCATCCATCCACTTTGTGGAGCCCCTGTCTCCCACGGGAGTGACGGGGCACCGCAGGCCTCCCCGGCTGGGGCAGGGTCGGAATTCCCGGTCGGGGAGGCCCGCTGAGCTCAAGGTCGCGAGAGACAGGCAGCAGGGCTCCCGAAGTAAGACCCCGACGCCCAGCGTGGAGGCCCTCCCGCACCTGCGGCCCTTCCCGCCGCGGACGCCCCCCGACCCGGGCGACCCCGGGAGTGACCCTCCCGAGAAGGGCTTCTTCGACAGCTACCGGCTCCACGATGCCAGCAACCAGCGGGCACTCACCTTGCCCTCGCCCAGAGACGCCAACATCTTGTCGGAGCAGATGAGCCTCAAAGAAGCTCTGGGCCTGGGCCTGAGAGAGGCGGGGCTCGGGGCCCCCGCTGTCTCGGGAAAGGAGGGCGTCCCCGTGGACGGGCCCCCGCGGAGCAAGGCCAGCCTCATCGAGGTGGACCTGTCGGACCTGAAGGCCCCCGACGAGGACGGGCCGACGGGTCCCGAGAGCTCGGTGGACCTCAGCACGGACGGCGACCAGAAGTCGGGTGTCGGCTTCTTCTTCAAGGTGAGCAGCTGGCAGCCGTGTCCGGCGTGGCCAGGTGTCCCCACTGCACCTTAGCGGTGAGGGTGCCACCAAGGCCTTCACTCGGGGCGGGCCGCAGACACACAGACTGGGGGGCGAGCTCCTGTTGTGGACACGGGGGTGGACGGGGGAGTCGACAGCTCTGTGAGCGGCCTTTTCCATTTGTGTTTTGGCCTAAAGGTGGGCTGGTTCGTCAGGTAGAAGGAGGAAGCGCAAGTCTGGACTGTGTTGAGTCTCAGCCTGGGCTGCAGACTGCTGGGCAGATGTGGGGGCCCCTGGGTCGGTTGTGGGGGCCCCGGGGGCGGGAGTGGGCGCTCTGGGGATGGTGGCACCACTGCACTGTATCTGTCCTGCAGGATGAACAGAAGGCGGAGGATGAGCTCGCCAAGAAGCGGGCGGCCTTCCTTCTGAAGCAGCAGCGCAAGGCTGAGGAGGCCCGCATGCGGAAGCAGCAGCTGGAGGCGGAAGTTGAGCTCAAGAGGGACGAGGCCAGGTAGCCTGGCTGTGGGTGGGGGTGCGGCAGGATGGGCAGGGCCAGGCTCCTGTCTCGTTCTCCTGATCCTGCTCCGCCCTGGTCTCTGCCCCGACCCTGGGAGCTGAGCCTTTATCCCGCCGCCAGGTGACACGGCACGTGCCGCTGGGCCGTGTGGCGGTGGCCCTCGGTCCCCAGGCACCGCTGCGGGCGGCCGTGCCTCTAACCAGGACTGTCTGGGCGTTTTGTCAGGCGCAAAGCCGAGGAAGATCGGATACGGAAGGAGGAGGAGAAGGCGCGGCGAGAGCTCATCAAGCAGGAATACCTGCGCAGGAAACAGCAGCAGATCCTAGAGGAGCAGGGGCTGGGCAACCAGAAGGCGAAGCCGAGGAAGCCCCGGCCAAAGTCCGTCCACCGGGAGGAGCCGCGCGGCGACTCGGGAACCAAGTGCTCCTCCACCCGTAAGGGGGCTGGCGGGCGGGGCAACGCCCAGTCCCTACGCAGGGGGCACTACGCTGGGGGGGAGTGTGGTGACGTCCAGGCGGCTTCCCTGGGCCGGGAGATTGGGCTTCAGAGCTCAGGATGGCACTGGGCCGGGGGTGGGGGATGGGGGGGCGGGGCGGTGCTGGTCCCTTTGTTTCTGCTGCACAAACCTGGCGGGATGAACCCACGTCTTACGAGAGCATTTCTGTCTCTGGCAGCGGAGAACCTGAGCCGGGCCCAGTCGGGCTCCAGCCTGTCCTTGGCCTCCGCGGCGACGACCGAGCCCGAGAGCGTCCACTCGGGGGGCACACCCGCCCCGCGGTAAGGACAGGAGGGTGCTCCCCCGCCGCCACGCGTGAGCCAGCACCGTGGGCCCCACAGCCACGGTCAGGTGTCGGGCATTGGACGGTGTCCTGAGCCATGTCCGCCGTGGATGGTCCCCGCAGCCCCGTGCGCCGGGGTGTCTGTCCACAGCCCCCTCAGCCCTCTCTTTCTCGACCTGGACACGGTGTGCGGCCGGCGCTTGCTGAGCGCCCCTCAGTGCGGGTCCCATGCGTAGGTTCAGGTTGTGCCCTTGGGTGCGAACAGCGTGGGGAGGGTGTGTCCTCAGAGCTGTGGACACTTTGACGAGGGTTGTGTAAGGCGGCTGTTCACGGCCCTGAGAGTCCCCTGTGATTGACGAGTGATCGGGGAGGAGAAGCTGGGGCCTGCTGGTCGCAGGTCCCCCCACCCGTCCTTCCCTGCGCCCTCGGGCCAGGCCTGTCCCCCTCTGTCATGTCCGGTGGCCTCTTGTCGCCTGAGCTTTGTGGAGGATTCCTCTCAGACTGGGTTCTGGTTGGGTGTTCGTTCCGGGAATGGGTTACCTGAGCTGGATCCCAGCTCCAGCCGCCGGCTCCCTCTGCTCAGCACGAAGACACTGCTGTGTCGGTGCAGGCCCGTGCCTGCCCTCCTTCCAGGGTCTTGGCCTTTGTGTGGCGGCTGCAGGGCCAGCCTCCCCTGCTGCAGGCCGAGGCTGCCTCCGCCCGGGCTGCAGGAGGGACTGCCTCTGTGGATGGCTCCCTGCAGCCTGTCCACTCTGTCACGAGTGTGGGAGGGGCTGGTGTCTGCGTCTTCACCAGGTTCATGACTGTGGGGAACAGACCACTCGGTCGGTCATGGTGTCCCCTCCCACTGCCGGCGGTCAGGGTGGGGGAGGACGCACGTGACCGTCCCTTGTCCCCGTCCCTTTCCTCAGGGTTGAGTCCCTGGAAGCCTTGCCCATACTGAGCCGCAACCCCAGCAGGAGCACCGACCGGGACTGGGAGACGGCGTCCGCCGCGTCCTCCCTCGCCTCCGTGGCCGAGTACACAGGTGACGCCTCGCCCGCCCCTAGGTCATGGCACACCCGCTCGGGGTGGCGGGCGCGTCCCCATCTGAGAACTGCGCTGCCTGTCACTCCAGCGGCCTGGGGGGCGGGGACAGGCCTGTCAGCGTGCACAGCCCGGGCCCAGGCGTGTCCTGAGCCTTTGGAACCTTAGATTTTAAAGTTAATTCTTGGCTTTGTCTTGTTCTTACATCAAAGAAGCTGACATGAGGAAAGGGATAAATGATCAACAGTGGTCTTTTCCTTCATTTATTTAAAAGTTTTAACTCAGAATTCTTTCAAACCAACCACTTCCAAAATATCACGAGCATCTAACGGGCCTCGCGCTGCTCCGCTCACACCGTGATGAAGTTTACTATTTTGAATTGAACATCAAGTGATTGCTCCTCGGTTAGACCTAAAAGGTTAGGTATATCAAGAAAACACAATTTTAAAGAATTAGAAATACCAAAATCACTTGGATATTTGACATAAAAGAACCCAGTGCACATTTACTCCAATTCATAGATGAACAAACATTTCTTTAGGACTTTTTGTTCATTTATTTTTTAAATTGGATACCTTATTTTTTTTCTCCCTGGGCTTCCAGTGCTTGGGTAGTAAATGCTGCAGACACAAAACTGGGGAGATAGAGACTCTTATTTAGAAGAATTGCTCTTAACCTATATGTCAAGTTATGCAGCAGAAGAATGAGACATACAGGAGTGCTCTGAGAAGGGG
>NW_005872354.1:60208-76383 GCF_000147115.1 Myotis lucifugus | reverse complement strand
CTGGAGTGGGTCTCACGCATTAGTATTACTGGTGGTACCATATACGTACGCTGACTCTGTGAAGGGCCGCTTCACCATCTCCAGGGACAACGCCAAGAACATGCTATATCTGCAAATGAACAGCCTGAAAGCCGAGGACACGGCCGAGTATTACTGTGCAAGAGACAAAGTGAGAGAAAGTCAGTGTGAGCCCAGACACAAACCTCCCTGAGGAGACAGCAGGGCTGGGCTGCAGGGAGCGTTAAGGACACCAGGGGGCGCTCAGGACCAGCAAACCCAGGTCTCAGCTCAGAGGCTGTCCCTGGGGGGTTGTGCAGGCTTCCTATTGGGGTCAATGCTTTCTTCCCTCCTAGTGTCCCTGGGGCAGTTCCTCTTCCTTCTTTGTGTCTTTAATTAGATTCTCTGCAGGAAAAAGGCAGGAAGTGGCTGTGTGTCAGATCTGGTGGACTTCTCATCTGTGCCCTTCCTGTCACGATGTCCCTGATGGTCCCTCTCTGGGTTGACAAGAAAAACATTGTAGGGATTCCTGTCCCCTCACTGAGAGCTAAGTCCCCCACCCTCTATGCAGTGCTGAGCAGGGAACACGGAGTCCAGGCCCCAAACCTCACCTGAGGGTGATCAGCCCCTCGCTCTGCCCCACGAGGAGCCCTTTGGGGGCAGTTATCCTCTTGCCTCTCACTGACATGGCTGCACATGGAGGTGTAGGGTGGGACCCTGCATGCGCTTCCCCTCTGTGAGCCTGGAAGTTCCCACCTCTCCATGTGCCACAGATGAGGCAGGAAGACCTGCTGGGCGCTGCTCCCTGTGGGTCTCAGAACTGATCCCAAGGGACTGCTCCTTCCCCTGGAGAATCCACCTGCATCCTGAGAACCTGCTGAAGGCAGTCATGGTCCCACCCACCACTGCTGTACCTCCACCTCTGCAGACACCATCCCGTCCTCACCCTCTGTCCTCTGCCGCCCACACTCTCACCGCATGGGCCCTGCACAGGACGTCCCGTGTGGATGTGTCTGCCCTCTCCTTGCCGCCCTGGTAGGTTTTGCCTTAAATACAGCCCCGCATCATCCCCTCATGCCCATCTCCTGTGGTTGGCCCTCCCTGAGTCGCCAGTGCTGGGACACTCAGGTGCCCTGCTGAGCCCACGTGCAGTGCCCATGAGTGATGTCAGGTTGTGGGGGCCCCTCCTGTGACAGGTGGAGACACAGCTGAGCACTAAGCTCACAGCACCTCCAACAGCTCACACCTGTGCTGAGGGAACCTCCAGGGGCCCATGAGATGCAGAGTATCGTGGTGGACAAAACTGTGGCCACTGGGGTCAGAGGGCAGTCAGGGAAGGGGTGGGGCCTGGTCACCTATGATGTTGCCAACATCTCGCTGACCAGAGCCCAGGTTCACAGGGAGCTCTGTGAATCCTAAAAGTGCAGGTACAGCCCTGCCAGCATGGCTCAGTAGTTTAGCAGCGACCTATGAACCAGGAGGTCATGGTTCAATTCCAGGTCAGGGCACATGTCCAGGTTGCCAACAACATCTCCAGTGTGGGTCACGCAGGAGGAAGCCAATAAATTATTCTCCATCATTGATGTTTCTCTCTCTCTCCCTCTCCATTCCTCTCTCGTATCAATTAAGGAATATTTAAAGAAATAAGTACATAAATTAAAATGTTGACTGTTTGATTCACAGTATGGGCATATATGGAAGGCAACTGATCAACATTTCTATCTCATATCAATGTTTCTCTCTCTTTCCTTCTCTCTCTCCTTTCCTTTCCCTCTAAAAATCAATGAACACATTCTCAGGTGAGAACAAAGAAAGAAGATCCAGCCTGGCTCATGTGGTTCAGCAGTTGACCGTCGACATAGGAAGCAAGAAGTCACTGGTTTAATACAAAGAAGGTCCAGCCTGGCTCATATGGTTCAGCAGTTGACCGTCGACATAGGAAGCAAGAAGTCACTGGTTTAATATCTCTCTATCCCTCTCCTGTCCTCTCTCAATAAAAAGATAACTATATTTTTTAAAAGAAATGTATCTAAGTCTATTGCTACATCTATCTATATATATATATATATAGATAGATGTAGCAATAGACTTATATATATATATGTAGCAATAGACATATACACTACATCTATATATATATATAACTAAAACTATATCTATAACTATATCCCTATCTCTGTCTCTGTATATTATCTATATCCACATCTATATCCACATCTAAATCTATATCTAAATCTATATATATATATCTGTATCTGTATCCATGGGAGCTGAGGCACATTGATTTTATCACTAAGGAGTCACTGATTGCTCCCACATCCTACTTCCTGACCACCTCCTACAGCAGAGCCCCTGCTGTGGAGGGGAGGTCCCTGGGCACAGTGACCAGGACCCCAAGTAGAGCCTGGTTCTCTGAGGGCACAGTCAGTACCTCCTTCCAGGAGAAGCCACAGAGACCAAGACCTCCCTCAGCTCTTGCCCTTTGTATGTGCAGACACGTCCCATATGCAAATGCCCACACAGCCACCAGACACACACAAAATTGGCAACCACTTAAATTCAGGGCCTGCTCACCCTGGAGATTACTTTCTGGGGGACGAGGACCTCACCTGCAAGACATGACTCCCATGTGGCTCTTCATCTTCCTGCTGTCAGCTCCCAGATGTGAGTGACTCAGGGCTTAGACGTGAGGAGATGGGGACCCTGCATCTGAGCCCAGGACTCACTGTGTTCTCTCTGTCCCAGGTGTCCTGTCCCAGGTGCAGCTGCAGGAGTCGGGCCCAGGACTGGTGAAGCCCACACAGACCCTCTCCCTCACCTGCTCTGTCTCTGGTTACTCCATCACCACTGGTTACTACTGGAGCTGGATCCGCCAGCCCCCAGGGAAGGGGCTGGAGTGGATCGGGTATATAAGTAGTAGTGGGAGCACTTACTACAGCCCCTCCCTCAAGAGCCGAACCTCCATCTCCAGAGACACATCCAAGAACCAGTTCTCCCTGCAGCTGAGCTCTGTGACCACCGAAGACACAGCCATGTATTACTGTGCAAGACACAGTGAGGGGAAGTCAGTGTGAGCCCAGACACAAACCTCCCTGAGGACCCAGCAGCAGGGCTGGATTGCAGGGAGCGCTCTGGACACCAGGGGGCGCTCAGGACAAGGAGCAAGGCAAGGACCATGAGCAGGTGGAGAGTTGAGCAAAGATACCTTTTCCTGCTCCGTCTTAAAATACTTTTGCTCCCAGGCTCAGCCACAGAGCTCACAGAAAGCCCTGTTGTAGGTCTAGTTTTAGGGATTGAATTTGTGAACAAAAAGGAGGCTCTGTCGTAAATCTGACAAAACTCAGTGACTGACAGGACCCTCACAGGAGGCTCTGATCACACATCCTACATGGGCAGTCCTGGGGGTGGGCACCCCCCAGGCCTATGACTTTGTTACTAAAAGGCTCATCTTTGCCTTAAGTACCCTGTCCATTGTTCCTGTGCATCTGAGTGACACCTTTGACATCATCATGACCACCGTCAGGAGAGCATCTCCTGTTCACTGTCCTGGCACCCAGTCCCTGCCTTGCTCTCTCCCACCTCCATGTCACTCCTCACCTTCCCTCCTTAACTGCAAATGCACAAACGCAGCTGCAAACGGTTATTCACCAGAGCATTGCAGGTCTTGCTCCCTAACAGTTCTCATACATTTGACTCCAATAAAATCTTATAAAACATTCCCTACATATTTGAACATTTCTTACATCAACATGTTGTCTTTTCTTCATTGACAACATACATTCACACACATTTCTTCCCCGTGTGGAGAGGGAAGTGCACACAATTATTAAAAACCTGCTACCTGGACGGGATGAGTTTAAATGGGTTCACAGGTGTTGGAGATGAGACAAGTTTGCTGTTGGTTGTCATGGACATAAGTGTCCCGTCTTTTTCCAGCCCAGCAAGCGTGACTGGGAAGTTGAGCATCAACCTATGAACCAGGAGGTCACAGTTCAATTCCTTGGTCAAGGCACATGCCCGGGTTGCAGTCTCCATCCCCAGAGGGAAGGCGAAGAGGAGGCAGCTGATCAATGATTCTCATCATTGATGTTTCCATCTCTGCACTGTTCTCCTCTCTGGAATCCAGGAAAGTGTATAAAAAAGGAGAAGGAAAGAAAGAAGGCTTCCCCAGCTATGCGGCCCGCCCCCCCTTTGACAATTTGGCAGGTTCCCCTGCTGGTTGAATCAGCATAAAATACACACCATAAATTACCCACTTTGAAGTTGTTGACATGAGAACCTCTAAGCCTGTGGAGAATATTTTTTTTGGAGGGGAGGGGCAATTCACAGCATTTTATTCGTTAATCCGTTCCATTCCATAATGCACCATCTTGTTCCTGGCACCATTAATACTACTGTCATTATTTCCCTTGGAGAAGACCATGCCTCTAAAAAATCTGAGTTGGATTTCCATCGATTAACTCTAACATATTTTACCTTACTGAAAAGCAACCCCTAATCAGCTAAGATGTAGGTGAATGGGTAAGTTGTTTCAATGAAAAGGTGGGTGCACAGGTAGATCAACAAGCAAATTCAGTATGTGGCTTAAACCAGATGGCAGGGAGAGAGCACCAACACAGCCAAGGCCTTCACGAAGGTAACTACAAGTACCCTGCCAGCTAAGTTAGTCTGCAGAATGGGAAACATACATCCTTTTCCTATTCGCTACTCAAACCCAAGCAGAGAATCTTATCTAATGAAGAGGGAATATGCACATTGACCATCACACAGTATGGGTCAAGATGCCTGTGCCCACAACGGAGGCTGAGTTCCCATAATGAGCCTTAACGAGCAATGAGCGGGGACTGGAGGCGGTGCCCCCCCCCCCCAATACAGGGCTTGACAGGGGACTTTTGTCGAGCCCCCATCTGCGGGGCTTGATAGGTGACCTCAGGTCATGCCCCCACCCAAGCACCAGGCCAGGGACCTGAGGCCACGCCCCCTGCCTGGGGGGTCTCAACAGGGTGGGGGGGCGGGGACCTCAGGCCTCTCTCGATAGCCTGGGCCAGGGAACCTCAGGCCACGCCCTCAGCCCCAGGCAGGGCTTGAAGTGGTTGGGGCCTTCTGGGTCTGAATCTAGCCCATTGGGGGTGGGGCCGGATGGGTCTGGGTCTCCCATGATTTCGAGGCGCACGTGGGTGGGCGGGGACTGGACTCTGGTTCCATGGCGCACCCCAGACTCTGACAGGAGAATGATTTTCATATACATTTTACCAATTTTCTTTCATCTCTGATACTTCTATTAAAGAGAAAGGGCAAATAGCAATATTAAAATATTTCCTCTAATTAATTCCCTTTTAATATGCACAAATTTCGTACACCAGGCCATTAGTAAGAAATCATGAATAACTACAGGGTCATGACTTCACAGAAAGCAGAAAGGTGGAGTAAGCACACCATCCCCCGATAAGTGTAAGGTGATGTCAGTGCCGGGAAAGGTTGGGTACCTTCTTTAAGTTGGTTTTTGGTGTTTGGTCTGTAAGCAATCGAGATGGAGAGGGAGGCAATTGCAAAGGGGAACGTCTGCAGGAACCAGAGTAGCTGAGCCCGACCATCTGTGGTGCCTTTAGACGTGCACAATACCATGGCACACAAGGACTCTCCACGTGGATCAGCCACAAGCCATACCCATTGCACAGAAGGGTGTGATGATGGTCCACCGAGTACTGAGTGACTGGCCCAGGGGCCCGAGGCTCTGATAAGGAATACTCTGAGGCTAGATGACAACCCACGTGTAATAGCCAGAGGAGAGGGTGATGACCCTGAACCAGAACAGACTGCCCCTTAGAAGTAAGCCTTATCGCCTGCCGCCTTCCCCATTGCTGCAGCACATCCCCTGGAGAATATTTTTAAGAGTTTATTTGAGGCAAACTTGATAACCTGGACAGCGAGCCTAGCTTTTTCTGTCCCTGGGATCAGTTGTCACCAAGTCCAAGAATGAAATCAGGGACCAGAAGATTTAATCAAAAGTGTGGAGAATTTATTACAAGAAGATTCAGGGTGCCCCTCCCCCAGGGAGGGGCCCACTAATGGGCTGCCCCTGAAGCCTGTGGTCTCGGGTGAATATGTGCCACCAGCCTGCTCTGTGTCTACCCGTGTGCCCACCTGATTCGCCCCTCATTGTTCTTGCCCAGCAAGGGACCTGCATGTCCCCTGTTCCCCTGTGGGCGTTCACCTTACTGTTACAGGCCCTTCCTCATTTCCCAGGCCTCCCGTTCTAAGTCCAGAAACATTCTGTTATGTCTGCCTGGTTGGTCCCTGTGGTTGGGCTGCTCAGACTCCCCTGCCTGCCCCGCCTACCCTCCACCTGCCTTTGTTTCCCATGGACACTGTCTGCCTGCCTGTCAAGGTAACCACTCTAAAAGCCTCCCCTTCTGGACGTGTGTCTGGGGTCCTCCAGGAACAGGAAGCTCATCTTCCTAAAACACAGGGTCTCCTTACAAACACCAGAGTCACTGCTCAGCCTGGGCCCCTGCTCCCGCCTCTGCTGGCCTGGGATGGGCACTGGATCCTCTGTTTTCTCTGTTGTTGGTAGATTTCTGGGAGGTTGCTCTTCTCCTTTCTCATTCTCTGTTTGTACAAAAGGAGTCACTGAGCAGAAGGGGCTGAAGCTAAATGGTCGCATAGGCAGCTCCAAACTCTTGTTCCTCCACAAAAACATCAAAAAACAAACCGAAACTATCAGAACTGGCATCTGTCAGGCTCTCAAAACACAGTCAGAGACCTGCAGCAACTGAGTGAACCTGAGTCACGTACATGCTACTCAGAAAGGGAAGGATCCCGGGGGTGTGGCTCAGGGGTTGAGCATCCTCCCAGGAACCACGAGGTCACAGGATGATTCCTGCCCGGGGCACATGTCTGGGTTGTGGGCAGGGTCCATGGGAAACAAAGGCAGGTGGAGGGTAGACCGGGGCCGACATGGCAGTCTGAGCAGCCCAACCACAGAAACCAACCAGGCAGAAATAACAGAATATTTTAGACTAAGATCGGGAGGCAGCCCATCCACGTTTGTCTCTCTCAGAGTTTCCACCTCTCTATCACTCTCTTCTCCTCTCCCTCCAAACTCAATTTTAAAAACCGTATTTAAAAAAAATGAAGAGAGAAGTAAGGCTTCGTGGTGTTTGACCTGCCCATGCCCCACCCCCTCCGCAGAGTGACTGCACTTTCCAAGTGGTGGTGGCCGCCTTCCCAGAGGAACAAGTGACCCAGTCCCAGATTCCTGTGTCTGTCTGTCCTCACCTGGGGCTGTGGGAGGATGGACACCGGTGGCTGCTCTCCTCTGAGAAGAGAGGAGCTCACCTGCCCCCAAGGAAGATGTGGTGCCTCAACTCTCTACCCAGAACTTTGCTTCCAAGAGCCAACATATTCCTTCTTTCATCTTTTTTCATCCTCACCCAAGGATATTTTCCCATTGCTTTTCAGAGAAACAGTGGAAGGGAGGGAGGGGAAGGGAGAAACATTGATGTGAGAGAAACACATCAATTGGTTGCCTCCTGCACAAGCTGTGACCAGGGCAAGGGCATGGAAGGGGCCTGCAACCAAGGTATGTGCCCTTGACCAGAATCAAACCCGAAACCTTTTGGTTCCCAAGGGTATGCTCTATCCACTGAGAAAACCGGCCAGGGCAAGGACTCCATTTTTTAAATATTATTTATTTAATTATTTATATTTAATAATTTTTTATTGTTAAAAGTATCACATATGTCCCTTTTTCCCCATTGACCCCAGCCAGCCAGCCAGCCCCCACCACCCATCAGGAATCCATTAGTAAATGATGGAAATTCTCCCACTTTAAGAGGCTGGAAACAGGACTTTTACAAACGAACAGCAGGGAAGTTAAGGGAAATGTGTGGTTTCAGGAGACAGCTGTGTGCTTGTGAGAGTGGCCTCAGGTTTGAGACGAAGGCTGCGGCCACAGTGTCCAGCCAGGCCTCTCCTGCCTCCTCACATGTAGAGGTTCGAGTGTTGTCGATGATGTGATGGAGAAAAATAACAAGGAGAATCTTTCAGCTTCAAAATAAAAGCTTCATCCAATGCATATTCTTCTCCCCAAACTTCAGAAAGGCAACATGGTCCACGGCGGGTGAAGGAGAGTGAGAGGAAGCCCCATCCACATGCCTCTGGGGGAGCACCCCTGGGTCCTCATAAAAACCCCAAGGAATCCAAAACCGGTTTAGCTCAGTGGATAGAGCGTCGGCCTGCGGTCTGAAGGGTCCCAGGTTCGATTCCGGTCAAGGGCATGTACCTGGGTTGCGGGCACATCCCCATTGGGAGATGTGCAGGAGGCAGCTGATCGATGTTTCTCTCTCATCGATGTTTCTAACTCTCTATCTCTCTCCCTTTCTCTCTGTGAAAAAATCAATAAAATATATTTTTTAAAAAAACCCAAGGAAGGACTCTCAATCCTGGAAGCTGCCCCCCAAGGAATTGTGTCAGGGTGACGGGTCTCAGGAAAGGAGGTAGGGAGGGGGGTCAAGATGAGACCCCTTGTGGCCAGCGTACTTAAGTCTTTTCCCATCTGGGGTCGCCCCTAGAATGACAAGGTCAGGCATGCAGCCCAGGGTCCCAGCTGCACCTTATATGCAGACTCCATGCAAATGGGGCTCTCCTCCTGCTCATAAAAGGGGGCCCTTGCCCGGCATGTTGGGGAGACACCCAGAACCCAAGCGCCTGAGACAGGACCCCAGCGGCTCCACCATGGACTTGGTGCCAAGCTGCGTTTTCCTCCTGATCATTTCTCAAGGTCGTTCTCAGGAGTGGGGGGCGCTGAGACCTGTGCCTGTGCCTGTTGGTGCTTCCATGTGATTCTCAGTCCACCTTGTGTCTCTGTGTTTGCAGGTATCCAGTGTGAGGAGCAGCTGGTGGAGTCTGGGGGAGGCCTGGTGCAGCCTGGGGGGTCTCTGAGACTCTCCTGTGCAGCCTCTGGATTCACCTTCAGTAGCTACTAGCTGATCTGGGTCCGCCAGGCTCCGGGGAAGGGGCTGGAGTGGGTCTCACGCATTAATTGGAATGGTGGTTACATATACTACGCCGACTCTGTGAAGGGCCTCTTCACCGTCTCCAGAGACAACGCCAAGAACACGCTGTATCTGCAAATGAGCAGCCTGAGAGCCGAGGACACGGCCGTGTATTACTGTGCAAGAGACACAGTGAGGGGAAGTCAGTGTGAGCCCAGACACTAACCTCCCTGAGGAGACAGCAGGGCTGGGCTGCAGGGAGCATCCAGGACACCAGGGGGCGCTCAGGACCAGCAAACCCAGGTCCCAGCTCAGAGGCTGTCCCTGGAGGGTGTGCAGCCTTCCCATTGGGGTCAATGCTTTCTTCCCTCCTAGTGTCCCTGGGGCAGTTCCTCTTCCTTCTTTGTGTCTTTAATTAGATTCTCTGCAGGAAAAAAGCAGGAAGTGGCTGTGTCAGATCTGGTCGACTTCTCATCTGGGTCCTTCCTGTCACCAAGTCCCTGATGGTTGCTCTCTTGGTTGACAAAGAAAACATTCTAGGGATTCCTGTCCCCTCACTGAGAGCAATGTTCTCCACCCTCCACACCAGGGATCCTCAGACTTTTTAAACAGGGGGCCAGTTCACTGTCCCTCAAACCGTTGGAGGGCCGGACTATAGATTAAAAAAAAAAAAAAACTATGAACAAATTCCTATGCCCACTGCACATATCTTATTTTGAAGTAAAAAAACAAAACGGGAACAAATACAGTATTTGTATTTGCATGTGGCCCGCGGGCCGTAGTTTGAGGACTCCTGCTCCACACAGTGCTGAGCGTGGAACACGGAGTCCAGGCCCCAAACCTCATCTGAGCATGATCAGTCCCTAGTTCTGCCCTGGGAGGAGCCCTTTGGGGGCAGTTAGCTGCTTGCCTCTCACTGACATGGCTGCACATGGAGGTCTAAGTTCTGACCCTGAAAGCGCCCACCTCTCCATGTCGGCCAGTTGGAGGCAGGAAGCCCTGCTGGGCATGTTCCTCATGGGTCCCAGAACCTGGTCCCCGGGGCCGTGTCCCAACACCTGTTCCACTTCCCCTGGAGAATCCACCTGCATCCTGAGAATCTGCTGAAAAGAGAACTGGTCCCACCCACCTCTGCTGTGCCTCCAGCTCTGCAGACACAACTCCACCTTCACCCTCCATCTTCTGCCACCCACACTCTTAACCCATGGGGCCTGCACAGGATTCCGGGTGCTCTGCCCTCACCTTCTTGCCCTGGTAGGTTTTGCCTTAAAGGCAGCCCCACCTCATCCCCTCATTCGCATCTCCTGTGCCAGGCCCTCCCTGAGATGCCAGGTCGACCTGAAATGACCTCAACTGCCCTGCTTAGACCACATGCAGTGCCCACATGTAAGGTCAGGAAGTGCTGGCCCCACCTGTGTCAGGGGGAGACACAAATGAGCACTGACCTCACAGCACCTCCCACAGCTCACACCTGTGCTGAGGGAACCTCCAGGAGAAGCCATGAGCTGCAGAGCATCGTAGTGGGTAAGTATGTGGCCACTGGGATCAGAGGGCAGCCAGGCAATGGCTGGGGTCTGATGTTGCCAACGTCTCGCTGACCAGAGCCCAGCTCTGTGAATCGTAAAATGCAGGAGGAGCCCAAGCAGCATGGCTCACTGGTTGAGCATCGACCTGTGAACCAGGAGGTCACCATTCGATTCCCAATCAGGGCACATGTCCAGAATTCGGGAAACATCCCCAGTGTGGGGCATGCAGGAGGCAGCCAACCAATAATTCTCTCTCATCGTTGATGTTTCTATCTCTCTCTCCCTTCCTCTCTAAAATCAATTTTTAAAAATTTCAATAAATAAATAAATACATACATAAAAATCTTGCAGGTTTGATTAGCAGTAGAGTCATATATGGGAGGCAACTGATCAATATTTCTCTTTCACATCAATGTTTCTCACTTTCCTTCTCTCTGTCTCCTTTGCTTTCCCTCTAAGAATGAATGAGTATATACTTTGTTGAGGATAAGGAAAACAATATCTATATCTACACTTTTATGTACATCTACAAATACATCAACATCTTTATCTCTATATTTATCTCTACATCTACATCTATATCTATGAATCAATGAACATATTCTTAAGTGACTATAAAGAAAAGAAGATCTAGCTATGTCAATCTCCATATCTATGTCTAAAATATCTACAATAATAAAAGCATAATATGCTAATCAGACTGGATGTCCTTCCGGATGAAGCCACACAGGCAGCAGAGGCCAAGTACCTTGCACGAATTTTGTGCATTGGTCTTCTAGTATATCTATATCTATCTATATCCATGGAAACAGAGCCTCATTGATTTTCATCCCCAATGGAGTCATTGATTGTTTCCAAATCCTACTTCCTGACCACCTCCTGCAGCATAGCCCCTGGTGTGGAAGAAGAGGTCCCTGGGCACAGTGACCAGGACCCCAAGGAGGACCTGGTTCTCTGAGGGCACAGTCAGCACCTCCTTCCAGGAGAAGCCCCAGAGACCAGGACCTCCCTCAGCTCTTGCCCTTTGTATGTACAGACACCTCCCATATGCAAATGCTCACACGGCCACCAGACACACACACACAGTTGGCGTCCACTTAAAATTGAGGCCTACTCAGCCTGGAGAATGCTTTCTGGGGGACGAGGACCTCACCTGCAAGACATGACTCCCATGTGGCTCTTCCTCTTCCTGTTTTCAGCTCCCAGATGTGAGTGATTCAGGGCTTAGACATGAGGAGATGGGGATCCTGCATCTGAGCCCAGGACTCACTGTGCTCTCTCTGTCCCAGGTGTCCTGTCCCAGGTGCAGCTGCAGGAGTCAGGGCCAGGACTGGTGAAGCCCTCGCAGACCCTCTCCCTCACCTGCTCTGTCTCTGGATTCTCCATCACAACCAGTGGTTACTGCTGGAGCTGGATCCGCCAGCCTCCAGGGAAGGGGCTAGAGTGGATGGGGCACATATGTTATGATGGAAGCACTAACTACAGCCCCTCCATCAAGAGCTGAACCTCCATCTCCAGAGACGCATCCAAGAACCAGTTCACCCTGCTACTGAGTCTTCTCCTGTGCCTGCTGACAGCCCCCCAAGGTGAGGGTCTCAGGGGTCAGACAGGGGTCGTGGGATGGCTGTGACTGCAGGTGACTGACAGGACTGATGCTCCTTGTCCCCAGGTGTCCTGTCCCAGGTGCAGCTGCAGGAGTCGGGCCCAGGACTGGTGAAGCCCTCGCAGACCCTCTCCCTCACTTGCTCTGTCTCTGGATTCTCTCTGACGAGCTACGATGTACACTGGATCCGCCAGGCTCCAGGAAAGGGGCTGGAGTGGGTCGGGGCTGTGTGGGGTGGTGGAAGTACAGACTACAACCCAACACTGAAATCCCGCCTCAGCATCACCAGGGACATGTCCAAGAGCCAAGTTTACTTAACACTGAACAGCATGAGAGGCGAGGACACGGCTGTGTATTTCTGTGCAAGAGACACAGTGAGGGGAAGTCAGTGTGAGCCCAGACATTAACCTCCCTGAGGAGACAGCAGGGCTGGGCTGCAGGGGGCGCTCTGGAACAGTAGGGGGCTCTCAGGACCCACAGCACAGAGAGCAGCCCAGGAGCAGGTGCAGAGGGAGGTGGGAGGAAAGGGCCTTCCTGTTGGGCACAGGGATTTCCTCTCAAGCTCTCAGCTGCCTCCAGGGAAGGCTCCTGCTCTTTCTCTGAGGCTCTCATTTCCTGCTTTCTCACTGCAGACCCCAGAGGAGGGGGTAACACTGCTTCTGGCAGAGGACATGTGGGCAGTGATGGGGACTCTCCTCACCACGTGTCTGTATTTCCTGCTTTTCTTTCTCCACAGAGACCATCCTCAGTGCTCTCATCGGCCTGTGGTTGGAAACTTTCCCACCAAGAGAGACCCCAGCACAGCCCAGGCCCCTGTGTGCTGAGCTGGGGGTCGGATCCACATGCCCACCTGTCCCCGTAGGGCATTTCCTTCTGACAGGCCCACAGTAAATAAAACAGGTGCAAATCCCGCGGACAGTGGAAGCTGGATGGACCCATCTGAATGGTGCAAAGGGCCCATGAGGGCTGCTCCCTGGTCACCTCCCCTGTACAGGTGCCAGGACTTGCAGTTTCTAGTGCCACAGGAAATGACCTCAGCTCTCCCCCCAGAGGTGTCACACCAGCACTGATGTGAGATGACAGCAGTGTGTGCTTCCCGTGTTGTGCAGTTTCATAGGGATGTTTAACAAGGTTCATTGGAACTCACCTCATTTCAACAAGCAGCTTACTTGAGAAATCTCTTGGTCAAGAGGACAGCTTTAAAATTTTCTAATCTTTTTTATTTAAAATCATGGGTTAGAGGTTGACCTTTGATAATGACGGTGTTGGAACCTTTGTTGATCACTCCTTTGAGGGCTCTTACAGGATAATAGCCCAGGTAGAGGCTGCATGTTGGGTAGTTGATCAATCACAGCATTTTCCCAGCCTCCATGTCATAGGTGCTGTAGTGGCTCCACCTTCACCTCACTCACATCTGTAGGATGGAGGAGATCTCCCACACTTCCCTCCTTGCTCCTTTGGTGGGTTTACAGGAGCCATGAGAACCCACTGTGTCTGCAAAGCTTCTCCAAGTCATGCACTGATCCCTGACCTCTGTGTGTCTCCCCTGGTCTCCTCCTGATTGACGGCTCTGCTGACTGCAGAACCTTTCACCATTCAGGAATGGGACTTGGTGAAACCATGAGTAGGTTCTTTGTAAAGATAAAAAAGATTGATGAACCATTAGCCAAACTCAACAGGAAACAAATAGAGGGGACCAAAATAAATAAAGTCAGAAATGAAAGCAGAGTTATAACAACTGACACCCCAGAAATAAAAAGGATTGTAATAAAGTGCTGTGAACAAATATATGCCAACAAGCTAGACAATATGGATGAAATGGACAAATTCCTAGAGACACAGTACCCCAAAACTGAAACAGGAAGAATCAGAAAACCTGAATAGGCCAATAACAACTGAGGAAATAGAAGCAGGAATCTAAAACCTCCCAGCAAATAAAAGTCCTGTTCTGGATGCTTTCACAGGGGAGTTTTACCAAACATCCAAAGATGAACTAACACCTATACTCCCCAAACTATTTAAAAAAATCCAAGAGGAAGGAACACTTCCAAACTCTTTTCATGAGCCCAGCATTATCCTAATTCCAAAACCAGGTGACACTACTAAGAAAGAGAATTACAGGCCAATATCCCTGATGAACATAGATGCTAAAATCCTCAACAAAATATTAGCAATTTGGATCCAGGAATATATTTAAAAGATCATACACCATGACCAAATGGGATTCATCCAGGGATGTAGGGCTGGTACAATATTTACAAATCAATAAACATGATACATCACATAAACAAACTGAAAGAGAAAAACAACATGACCATATCTATGGATTCAGAAAAAGCATTTGACAAAACCCAACACCCACTTTTGATAAATACTCTCAGCAAAGTGGGAGAAGAGGACTCATATCTCAACACAATAAAGGACACGTATGAAAGACCCAAAGCCAGAATCATATTCAATGAGCAAAAACCAAACCCATTTCCCCTAAGAAATGGAACAGAACAGAAATGACGCTTTCACCTCTCTTATTCAACATAGTACTGGAAGTCTTAGCCACAGCAATGAGACAAGAAGAAGAAATAAAAGACATCCAATTGGAAAGGAGTAAGTAAAACTCTTATTATTCATAGACAACATGATATTGTACATAGAAAACCCTAAAGAATACACACACACACACACACACACAAACACCTAGATTTAATAAATGAATTCAGCAATGCAGCAGGAGACAAAATTAACACCCAGAAATCGATGGTACTTTTATACAACAATAATGAATTCTCAGACAGGGGAAACCAAACCAACAACTCCATTTAGCAGTGCATCAAAAAAATTGTGATACCTAAGAATAAACTTAACCAAGCAGGTAAAAGACTTGTACACAGAAAAATACAGGATGTTGAATAAAGAGATAGAGGAAGATGTAAACCAATGGAAAAATATACCGTGATCATGGATTGGTAAAATTAACATCATTAAAACGTCCATATTACCCAAAGCACTCTACAGATTCAATGTAATCCCTATTTAAAAAGCAACAGCATATTTCATAGATTTACAACAAATACTCCAATAATTTATATGGAACCAAAAAAGACCGAATTAGCCACAGCAATCTTGAGAGAGAAGAACAAAGATGGAGGGATCACAATACCAGACATCGAATTATACCCCAAAGCCATAGAAATCAAAACAGCCTGGTACTGGCACAAGAACAGGCATATACATCAATGGAATAGAACAGAGACATCCACCCAAGCCATTATGCTCAATTAATATTTGACAAAGGAGGCAAGAGCATACAATGAAGTCAAAGCAGTCTCTTTCATAAATATTTTTGGAAAATTGGACAGATAAACCTGCAAAAAATGAAACAATACACGAACATACACCATACACAGGAGTAAAGTCAAAATGGTTAAAAGACCTAATGTGAGTAGGGAAAATCCCATAGGCAGCAAAATCTCAGACATCTCATAGCAATGTGTTTACAGATACATCTCCCAGGACAAAGAAACTAAGGAGAAACTAAACAAATGGGAATACATCAAAATAAAAACTGTCTACCCAGCAAAAGAAACCATCAACAAAATAAAAAGGGAGCCCACAGTATGGGAGAACATATTTGGCAAGGATCCGTGTGATAAAGGGTTAATATCCAAAATGTATAAGAAACCCTTACAACTTAACCAAAGGAAGACAAACAATCCAATTAAATAATGGGCAAAGGACCTAAATACACACTTCTCCAAAGGGAACATACCCATGGCCAAGAGACATTTGAAAAAAGCTCAAAATCACTGACCATCAGAGAGATGCAAGTTAAAAGGACAACGAGGTATCAGCTCACACCTGTCAGAATGGCTACCACCAACAAATCAACAAATGACAAGGGCTGGCGAGGATGTGGTGAAAAGGAAAGCCTCAACTCTGCTGGTGGGAATGCAGGCTGGTGTAGCCATTATGGAACACAGTATGGAGTTAATTCAAAAAATTAAACATGGAACTGCCATTTGACCCAGTGATCCCACTTTTAGGAATATATGCTAA
>NW_005872354.1:40270-58696 GCF_000147115.1 Myotis lucifugus | reverse complement strand
GAGAGTTGAGCAAAGATAACATTTCTTGATCTTTCTTAAATTAGTTTTGCTCTGAGGCTCAGCCACAGAGCTCACAGAAAGCGCTATCCTAGGTCTAGTTTTGGGGATTGTATTTGTGAACAAAAAGGGGGCTCTGTCCTAAATCTGACAAAACTCAGTGACTGACAAGACCCTCACAGGAGGCTCTGATCACACATTCCTACCTGGGCAGTCCTTGGGTTGGGCAGACCCCAAGCCTATGACTTCTCTACTAAAAGGCTCATCTTTGCCTTAAGGACCCCGTCCATTGTTCCTGTGCATCTGGGTTAACACACCTTTGACATCAGCATGACCACCCTCCTGAATGCACATCCACATCTTGGCCATCTGTGTGTCCACTTTGAAGACTTACCTATTAGTCCCTTTGCCCATTTTTCAGTTGTGCTCTTGTCTTCCTTTTATTTAATTGTATGAGTCCCTATACATTTTGGAGATTAACCCCTTAGCTGACGGACCCCTGCTGTTGCAAATGGTAAGAGTTCTTTCTTTTTCACGGCTACGTAGCATTCCATGGTGTAGATGTGCCACGGTTTTTTTATCCAATCATCTGCTGACAGGCACTTAGGCTGTTTCCGAAGCTTAGCTGTTGTAAATTTCACTGCTATAAACATAGTAGTGCATGCATTCTTTCTGATGAGTGTTTTGGGTTTCTTAGGATGTATTTCTAGAAGTGGGATCACTGGGCCAAATGGGAATTCCATTTTTACTTTTTAGATGGAAACTCTATACTGTTTTCCATAATGGCTGCACCAGTCTGCATTGCTAATGGACCAAATAAACTGATAAACAAAAATAGACCCAGAGACATAGAAGCATGAACAGACCATGGAACCTCAGAGGGAAGGGTTGGGAGGGTGGGTGGGAAGAGATCAACCAATCAACTTGTCTTCATATATGCCTAATCTGTACACACAGACAATGGGGTGGTGAGGGCCTGGGGAGGGAATGGGAGCCAGCGGAGAGAGGATAATGGGGAGAAAAGGGTGACCTATGCAATACTTTTAACAATAAAGATTAGGAGAGGGAGAGAGAGAGACAGAGAGAGAGAGAGAGAACGTCCTGTTCACTATCCTGGCATCCAGTCCCTGCCTTGCTCTCTCCCACCTCCATGTCACTCCTCACCTTCCCTCCTTAACTTCAAATGCACAAACCCAGCTGCCAATGGTTATTCTCATGAGTATTTGAGGTCTTGATACCCAACAGTTTTCATCAGTTTGGCTCCAAAAATCTTATAAAATATTCTCTACACGTTAGGGCATTTCTTATACCAAATTATTGTCTTTTCTTCATTTACAACATATATTCATATACGTGTTTTCTCTGTGTGGAGTGGGAAGTTCACACAATTATTAAAAACCTGCTACCTGGGCAGGATGAGTTAGTTCTAAAGAGTTCACACCCTTTGTTATGGGCACTGATGTGCCAACGACTGAGCCCCACCAGCCAGGGCTCCATGTGTAAATGATGGAAATTCTCCCAATTTGAGGGGCTGGGAAAACAGGGCTTTTGCACAGGAACAGCAGGAAATTGAGTGAAATCTGTGGTTTTTGGAGGCAGCTGTGTGCTTGTGGCAGGGACAGCAGATCAGAGACGGAGGCTGAAGGCACAGTGTCCAGCCCAGCCTCTCCTGCCTCCTCACATGTAGAGGTTCGAGTTTCTATAGGGGCAGGAATAGAGTGTGGGGAACCAGCTAGAATTGTACGACATAGTCATCCTGCTCTGTTCACCGTGATTGTTTATTCTGATTGGAGAAGGCACCTTCTAGCCTGGCTGGCAGCCGCACTGGGACCTGGGAGCTCACCTGGAAGTGCAGCCCCTCCTCCCCATTTGGAGCTGCCGATCATCCTGGAGATGAACAACTTTCCTGCAGGAACCAGCCCGCCAGCCCTTGAAGGTCACAGCCCTCTGCTCTCTGTCACCTGCCCCTTTGGCAGAGCCTTTGGCTACTTCCCACGTAACCTTCTATCCTTTCATTCAATATAAGCAGCTGGTTTATGGGGCTGCAGAGCTGGTTTGTGTGGATGACCCGCTGCTACCCAACATTGCCCAAAGCATTGGAATGAATGCCTGTGTATGAGTCACCCCTGTCTCTGCCTATTTGGCCCAAGGAGTGACAGGCAGCAGGGACCATGCATTGTTGGATTCCTTATTCGTGTGTGAAAGATGTGACAGGAGAAAACAGCAAGGAGAAGCTTTCAGTCTCAAAATAAAAGCATCATCCAATGCAAATTCTTATTCCTAAACCCCAGAAAGGCGACAGGACCCACGGGGATGAAGGAGAAGGAGTGGATGCCCCATCCACTTGCCTCTGAGGGAGCACCCCTGGGTCCTCATCAAAACCCCGAGGAAGGAGGTCTCTCAATCCTGGAAGCTGCCCCCAAAGGAATGGGGTCAGGGTGACAGGTCCCAGGAAAGGAGGGAGGGAGGGGGGTCAGGACGGGACCCCTTGGGGCCAGCATCCTTGAGTCCTTTCCCATCTGGGGTCGCCCCTAGGATGACAAGGTCAGGCATGCAGCCCAGGGTCCCAGCTGCACCTTATATGCAGACTCCATGCAAATGGGGCTCTCCTCCTGCTCATAAAAGGGGGCCCTTGCCCAGCATGTTGGGGAGACACCCAGAACCCAAGCACCTGAGACAGGACCCCAGCGGCTCCACCATGGACTTGGTGCCAAGCTGCGTTTTCCTCCTGATCATTTCTCAAGGTCGTTCTCAGGAGTGGGGAGCGATGAGACCTGTGCCTGTGCCTGTGCCTGTTGGTGCTTCCATGTGATTCTCAGTCCACCTTGTGTCTCTGTGTTTGCAGGTGTCCAGTGTGAGGTGCAGCTGGTGGAGTCTGGGGGAGGCCTGGTGCAGCCTGGGGGGTCTCTGAGACTCTCCTGTGCAGCCTCTGGATTCACCTTCAGTAGCTATGACATGAACTGGGTCCGCCAGGCTCCAGGGAAGGGGCTGGAGTGGGTCTCACTCATTAGTCCTAGTGGTGGTAGCACATACTACGCCGACTCTGTGAAGGGCCGCTTCACCATCTCCAGGGACAATGCCAAGAACATGGTGTATCTTCAAATGAGCAGCCTGAGAGCCGAGGACACGGCCGTGTATTATTGTGCAAGAAACACAGTGAGGGGAAGTCAATGTGAGCCCAGACACAAACCTCCCTGAGGAGACAGCAGGGCTGGGCTGCAGGTGGCGCTCAGGACTCACAGCACAGAGAGCAGCCCCAGGAGCAGGGGCAGAGGGAGGTGGGGAGGGAAGGGCCTTCCTGTTGGGCACAGGGATTTCCTCTCAAGCTCTCAGCTGCCTCCAGGGAAGGCTCCTGCTCTTTCTCTGAGGCTCTCATTTCCCGCTTTCTCACTGCAGACCCAGAGGAGGGGGTAGCACTGCTGCTGGCAGAGGACATGTGGGCAGTGATGGGGACTCTCCTCACCACGTGTCTGTATTTCCTGCTTTTCTTTCTCCACAGAGACCATCCTCAGTGCTCTCATCGGCCTGTGGTTGGAAACTTTCCCACCAAGAGGGACCCCAGCACAGCCCAGGCCCCTGTGTGCTGAGCTCTGGGTCTGACCCACATGCCCACCTGTCCCCATAGGGCCCTTCCTTCTGTCAGGCCCACAGTAAATAAAACAGGTGCACGTCCCGCGGACAGTGGAAGCTGGATGGACCCATCTGAATGGTGCAAAGGGCCCTTGAGGGCTGCTCCCTGGTCAGCTCCCCTGTACAGGTGCCAGGACTTGCTGTTTCTGGAGCCACAGGAAATGACTTCAGCTCTCTCCCCATAGGTGTCACACCAGCACTGATGTGAGATGACAGCAGTGTGCGCTTCCCGTGTCATGCAGTTTCATAGGGACGTTTAACAAGGTTCATTGGAAATCATTTCATTTCAACAAGCAGCTGACTTGGGAAATCTCTTGGTGAAAAAGATAGCTTTACAGCTTTTTCGTGTTTTTTATTTAAAATCATGGGGTAACGTTTGACATTTCATAATGACGGTGTTGGATCCTCTGGAGATCAGTCTTTTGAGGGCTCAGAGGGGATTATAACTCAGGTAGAGGCAGCTTGTGAGATTATTACTCTATCTCAGCATTTCCCAGCCTCCATGTCATAGGTGCCTGAGTGGCTAAACCTTCAGCTCACTCATGTCTGCAGGATGGAGTAGACCTCCCACACCTCCTTCCTTGCTCCTTTGGTTGGTTTCCAGGAGCCATGAGAACCCACTGTGTCTGCAAAGCTTCCCCAAGTCATGCACTGCTCCCTGACCTCTGTGTGTCTCCCCTGGTCTCCTCCTGATTGAAGGCTCTGGTGACTACAGAACCTTTCACCATCAGGACTGGGACTTGGTGAAACCACAAGCTGGTTCTTTGAAAAGATAAAAAAGATGGAGGAACCATTAGCCAGACTCATCAGGAAACAAAGAGAGCAGACCCAAATAAATAAAGTGAGAAAGGATTGTGGAGACGTAACAACCAACACCCCAGGGGAAAAAAAAGGATTGCAATGAAGTGCTATGAACAACTATATGCCAACAAGATGGACAATGTAGATGAAATGGACAAATTCCTATAAAAACACAGTACCCCAAAACTGAAACAGGAAGAATCAGAAGACCTGAAAAGGCCAATAACAACTGAGGAAATAGAAGCAGGAATCCAAAAACACCCAGAAAAAAAAGTCCTGGTCTGGATGCCTTCACAGAGGAGTTTTACCAAAAATCCAGAGAAGAACTAACACCTATATCTTCAAATTATTAAAAAAAAATCCAGAGGAAGGAACACTTCCAAAATCTTTTGACGAGTCCAGCTTTATCCTAATTCCAAAACCAGGTGACATTCCTAAGAAAGATAATTACAGGCCAATATCCCTGATGAAAACAGATGCTAAAATCCTCAAAATATATTAGCAAGTTGGATAGTGCAATGAATCCCATGACCAAATGGGATTCATCAAGCGATGCAAGGCTGGTACAATATTCACAAATCAATACACATGATACATCACATAAACAAACTGAAAGACAAAAACAGCATGACCATATCTATAGATTCAGAAAAAGCATTTGACAAAACACTGCACCCACTTTTGATAAATCTTCTCAGCAAAGTTGGAGAGGAGGACTCATATCTCAACACAATAAAGGACACCTATGACAAACCTATAGCCGGAATCATACTCAATGAGCAAAAATAAAAACCATTTCCCCTAAGAAACGGAACAACATAGAAATGCCCGCTTTCACCTCTCTTATTCAACATAGTACTGGAAGTCCTAGCCACAGCACTGAGACAAGAAGAAATAAAAGGCATCCAAATTGGAAAGGAGGAAGTGAAACTCTTATTATTCATAAAAGACATGATCTTGTGCAAAGAAAACCTACAGACTCGACAAAAAAACACACACCTAGATTTAACAAATGAATTCAGCCATGTAGAAGGATACAAAATTAACACCCAGAAATCAATGGAACTTTTATGCACCAATAATGAATTCTCAGAAAGGGAAACCAGTCCTAGCTGGTTTGGCTCATTGGATAGAGCGTCTGTGTACTGAGTGGTCCCAGGATTGATTCTGGCCAAGGGCACATGCCTGGTTTGCAGCGTGATCTCAAATAGAGGGTGTGCAGGAGACCGCCAACCAATGATTCTGACTCATCATTGATGTTTCCATCTCTCCCTCTCCCTACCTCTCTGAAATAAATAAAGAAATACATTTTTTTAAAAAGAAAGAAAGAAAGGGACACCAAACCAACAATCCCATTTACCAGTGCATCAAAAAATTATGATACTTAAGAATAAACTTAACCAAGCAGGTAAAAGACTTGTACTGAGAAAAATACTGGATGTTGAATAAACAGATAGATGAAAATATAAGCAAGTGGCAAATAATACCAGGATCATCGGTTGGTAGAATAAACATCATTAAAATGCCCATATTACCCAAAGCACTCTACAGATTCAATGTAATCCCTATTAAAATAGCAACAACATATTTCACAGATCTACAACGAATACTTCAAAAATTTATATGGAGCCAAAAAAGACCCCAATTAGCCATAGCAATCTTGAGAATGAAGAACAAAGGTGGAGGGATCACAATACCAGATACTGAATTATACTTCAAAGCCATAGAAATCAAAACAGCCTGGTACTGCCACAAGAACAGGTATATACATCAATGGAACACAACAGAGAACCTAGAAATCTACCCAAGCCATTACGCCCAATTAATATTTGACAAAGAAGGCAAGAGCATACAATGGAATCACAACAGTCCCTTCAATAAATATTATTGGGAAAATTGAACAGATAAACGTGCAAAAAAAAACCACCAAAACAAACGGAAACAATACATGAACATATACCATACACAGTAGTAAACTCAAAGTGGTTAATAGACCTAAATGTGAGTATGAAAACCATAAAAATCTTAGAAGAATACATAGGCAGTAAAATCTCAGACATCTCTCATAGCAATGTGTTTACAGATACATCTCCCAGGACAAAGGAAACTAAGGAGAAAATAAACAAATGGGAATACATCAAAATAAAAAGTGTCTGCACAGCCAAAGAAACCATCAACAAAATGAAAAGGGAGCCCACAGTATGGGAGGACATATTTGGCAAGGATCCATGTGATAAAGGGTTAATATCCAAAATGTATAAAAAGCCCTTACAACTTAACCAAAGGAAGACAAACAATCCAATCAAAAAATGGGCAAAGGACCTAAATACACACTTCTCCAAAGGGAACATACCGATAGCCAAGACATATAGGAAAAATGCTCAAAGTCACTGTCCATCAGAGAGATGCAAATGAAAAGGACAATGAGGTATCAGTTTACACCTGTCAGAATGGCTACCATCAATAAATCAACAAATGACAAGTGCTGGCGAGGATGTGGAGTAAAGGGAAGCCTCATACTCTGCTGGTGGGAATGCAGACTGGTGCAGCCATTATTGAAAACAGTACCGAGTTTCCTCAAAAAATTAAAGATGGAACTGCCATTTGACCCAGTGAAGCCACTTTTACGAATATATGCTAAGGGACCCCAAACACCAATCAGAAACAATGTATGCACCCCTATGTTCATAGCAGCACAATTTTCAACAGCTAAGACTGGAAACAGCCCAAATGCCCTTGAGTAGCTGAATGGATAAAAAGCTGTGGTATATTTATGCCAACAAATACTTTGCAGCAGTGAAAGAGAAGGATCTCTTACCCTTTGGCACAGTATGGAGGGACCTGGAGAGTATCATGGTAAGTGAATTAAGACAGTCAGAGAAAGACAAGTATCACAGGATCTCACTCATATGTGGAACCTAATCAACAAAAGAAACTGATGAAGAGAATGGATCCAGAGACCTGGAAGCATGGAGCAGACTGGGGAATCTCAGAGGGAAGTCGTAGTAGGGAAGGTGGGTGGGAAGAGATCAACAAACCAACAAACTCATATGCATATGTGCATCATCCAGGGACACAGACAATAGGTTGGTGAAGACCTGGGCACCCGGGGCTGGGCTAGAAGGTGTCAATGGGGGATGAAGGGAGCATGTGCAATACCTTCACCAATAAAGGTATAATTTAAAGAAAAAAGAATTAGGACTTGGACCCTCAGACTCCCACTGAACATGGTCCCTGTGTCACCCATCTTCTCTCAGGTGGGGTCAAGACCTCAGCTATGAAATACTCTGCCTCATGAATATGCAAAAGAGAGGAGGTAGACCAGGTTAAATATGGGTAAGTCTGTGCCCTGAGGGCATCACCCACAGCCACACCCTCCCCTACAGAAGTGCTCACAGCACAGCCCTCAGCATGGACTGGAGCTGGAGAACCCTCCTCCTGGTGGCCATGGAGACAGGTAATGGGCTCCTGTCCTGGGTTAAGGAGGGTCCAGGGAGCGTCAAGGGGGATTCCACTGACTCCTGTCTCCTCCCCACAGGTGTCCACTCCCAGGTGCAGCTGGTGCAGTCTGGGGCTGAGGTGAGGAAGCCTGGGGCCTCCGTGAAGGTCTCCTGCAAGGCTTCTGTATACACCTTCACCAGCTACCTCATGCACTAGGTGCGACAGGTCCCAGGACAGGGGCTTGTGTGGATGGGGAGGGTTGACCCTGGTGATGGAGACACAAACTACGCACAGAAGTTCCAAGGCAGAGTCTCCATGACCAGAGACACGTCCACGAGCACAGCCTACATGGAGCTCAGCAGCCTGAGAGCCGAGGTCACGGCCGTGTATTACTGTGCAAGACACACAGTGAGGGGAAGTCAGTGTGAGCCCAGACACAAACCTCCCTGAGGAGACAGCAGAGCTAGGCTGCAGGGAGCATCCATGACCAGCAGGGGGCGCGAAGGACCCGCACAGGTCCCAGACCAGGAGCAGGTGGAGAGTGGAGAAAAGATATCATTTTCTGCTCGAAGCAGTAACATAATGGAAACCACTAGCATGGGTAGGACTATGGTTGAGGTCCCTAATCTAACCATGGCTTTTTTTGTCTGCAGATCAACGGATTGGGCTGGTTTGGGCTCTGTTTAACTTAGTGAGTTCCTCATTTTGTGCCAGGCTTTGTGCTAGGTAATCATGAAATAGTGATTTAGTCAACAAATACCTATGAAGTGCCTACTATGTGCCAGACATTGTTTTAGAGGCGAGGATAAAAGTGTGAGACAGAAGAGATTCCTGCTCAGAGGCTCAGCCACAGAGCTCGCAGAAAGCCCTGTCCTATGACTAGTTTGGGGGATTGTATTTGTGAACAAAAAGGGGGCTCTGTCGTAAATCTGACAAAACTCAGTGACTGACAGGACCCTCACAGGAGGCTCTGATCACACATCCTACCTGGGCAGTCCTGGGGGTGGGCACACCCAGGCCTATGACTTCTTTACTAAAAGGCTCATCTTTGCCTTAAGCACCCCGTCCATTGTTCCTGTGCATCTGGGTTAACACACCTTTAACATCAGCATGACCACCCTCAGGAGAGCTCATCTGGGCCATCTCTGTGTCCACTTTGGAGACTTGTCTATTTAGGCCCTTTGCCCGTTTTTCAATTGTGTTGTTGTCTTCCTCTTATTAAGTTGTATGAGTTCCTATACATTTTGGAGATTGATCCATTATCAGACGTACCCCTGTTGTTGCACATGGTATGAATTCTTTCTTTTTCATGGCTGCATAGTATTCCACGGGGTAGATGTACCACAGTTGTTGTTGTTTTTTTTATCAAATCATCTGCTGCCAGGCACTTAGGCTGTTTCCAAGGCTTAGCTGTTGTAAATTGCACTGCTATGAGCATAGGGATGCATGCATTCTCTCTGATGAGTGTTTTGGGTTTATTAGGATGTATTCCTAGAAGTGGGATCACAGGGTCAAATAGGAGTTCCATTTTTAATTTTTAGATGGAACTCCATATATTTTTCCATAATGGCTGCACCAGTCTGCATTGCTAATGGACCGAATAAACTAATCAACAAAAATTGACCCAGAGACATAGAAGCATGAACAGATTATGGAACCTCAGAAGGAAGGCTTGGAAGGGTGGTTGGGAAGAAATCAACCTATGAGCTTGTCTTCATATATATCTTACCAGTGCACACAGACAATAGGGGTCTGGGGAGGAAATGGGAGTGAGCCAGGAGAGGATAATGGGGAGAAAAGGGGGACCTATGCAATACTTTCAACAATAAAGATTAGAAAAGAGAGAGAGAGAGCACCTCCTGTTCACTATCCTGGCACCCAGTCTGCTCCTTGCTCTATCCCACCTCCATGTCATCCCTCAACTTCCCTCCTGAACTTCAAATGCACAAACACAGCTGCAAAAGGTTATTCTATGAAGCATTTAACATCTTTCTCCCCAACAGTTCTCGTCAGTTTGGCTATAATAAAATCTTATAAAACATTGTCTACATGTTGGACATTTCTTACCTCAACAGGTTTGTCTTTTCTGCATTTACCACATACATTCATGCACGTTTCTTCCCCGTGTGGAGAGGGAAGTGTACACAATTATTAAAAACCTGCTACCTGGACGGGATGAGTTCAAATGAGTTCATAGATGTTGGAGATGAGACAAGTTTCCATTTGGTTGTCATGGAGGTAAGTGTCCTGTCTTTTTCCAGTCCAGCAGGCATGACTGGGAGGTTGAGCATTGACCTATGAACCAGGAGGTCACGGTTCAATTCCTTGGTGAGGGGACATGCCCGGGTTGCAGTCTCTATCCCCATGGGTTGTGGGGCAGGAGGCACCCAATAAGTGATTCTCATCATTGATGTTTCCATTGCTCCCCTGGCCTCATCTCTGGAGTCAAGGAAAGTGTATAAAAAAGGAGAAGGAAGGAAAGGAGGCTTCCCCAGCTGTGCCATGTCCCCCTGTGACACTCTGGCAGGTTCCCTGCCAGTTCAATCAGCATAAAATCCACAACATAAATGAACCACTTTGAAGTCATTGACATGAGAACCTGTAAGCCTGTGGAGGATTTTTTTTTTGGGTGGGGACAATTCACAGCATTTTATTCATTAATCCATTTAATTCTATAATGCGCCATCTTATTCCTGACACCATTAAAACTGCTGTCATTGTTTCCCTAGGAGAAGACCATGCCTCTAAAAAAATCTGAGTTAGATTTCCATCAATTCACTCTAACAGATTTTACCTTACCGAAAAGCAACCCTAATCAGCTAAGATGGAGGTGGTATGGGTAAGGTGTTTCAGTGAAAAGGTGGGAGCACAGGTAGACCAACAAGCAAATTCAGTACGTGGCTTAACCCAGATGGCAGGGAGAGAGCACCAACACAGCCAAGGCCTTCAGGAAGGTAGCTAGAAGTACCTGCCAGGTAGGTTAGTTTGCACAATGGGAAAAATACAACCCTTTCCTATTATCCACTCAAACCCAAGCAGAGACTATGAAATAATGAATAACTAGAGGGTCGTGACTTTCCAGGAAACAGAAAGATGGAGTAGGCACACCATCCTCCAATAAGAGTGAGGTGGATGTCATTGCAGAGAAAGGTTGGGTACCTTCTTTAAGTTTGTTTTTGGCGTTTTGGTCTGTGAGCAATCAAGATGGAGAGGGAGGCTCTCCCAAAGGGGAACGTCTGCAGGATCCAGAGTAGCTGAGCCCGACCATCTGTGGTGCCTTTAGACTTGCACATACCATGGCACACAAGGACTCTCCACGTGAATCAGCCACAAGCCATACCTATAGCACAGAAGGGTGTGATGATGGTCCACTGAGTACTGAGCAATGGGTCCAGAGGCCGAGGCTCCTATAAGGAATAAACTGAGGCCAGAAGACAACCCACATGTAACAGCCAGAGGAGAGGCTGATGACCATGAAGCAGAACACACTGCCCCCTGGAAGTAAGCCTCATCGCTGCAGCACATCCCCCTGGAGAATATTTTATTTAAGAGTTTATTTGAGCCAAACTTGATAACTGGAAGGGCAAGCCCAGTGTTTTCTGTCCCCGGGATTGGTTGTCACCAAATCCAAGAATGAAATAAAGGACCAGAAGTTTTAAGCAAAAGCGTGGAGCGTTTACTACAAGCAGATTCAGGCTCCCCACACAGGAAGGGGACCACTAATGGGCTGTCCCTGAAGCCTGTGTTCTCGGGTGTGTATGTTCCACCAACCTGCTCTGTGTCCACCCGTGTGCCCACCTGATTGGCCTCTCATTGTTCTTGCCCAGCAAGGGACCTGCACATCCCTGTTCCCTTGTGTGCGTTCACCTTACTGTCACAGGCCCTCCCTCGTTTCCCAGGCCTCCCGCTCAGAGACCAGAAACATTCTGTTATTTCTGCCTGGTTGGTCCCTGTGGATAGGCTGCTCAGACTGCCATGTCTTCCCTGCCTACCCTCCACCTGCCTTGTTTCCCATGGACCCTGCCATGTCTGCCTGCCTGTCCAGTTCACTGCTCTCAAAACCACCTCTTCTAGACGTGTGTCTGGGGTCTCCCAGGAACAGGAAGCTCATCTTCCTAAAATACAGAATCTCCTTACAAACACCAGAGTCACTGCTCAGCCCGGGCCCCTCCTACCACCTCTGCTGGCCTGGGAAGAGCACTGGCCCCTCTGTTTTCTCTGTTGTTGGTAGATTTCCAGGGCGGTTGCTCTTCTCCCTTCTCATTCTCTGTTTGTTCAAAAGGAATCACTGAGCAGAAGGGGCAGAAGCAAAATGGTAGTGTAGGCAGCTCTAAACTCCTATTCTTCCACAAAAAGATAAAAAACAAACTGAAACTATCAGAACTGGCATCTGTCAGGCTCTCAAACACAGTCAGAGACCTGCAGCTACTGAGCAAACCCGAGTCAAGTTCATGCTACTCAGAAAGGGAAGGAGCCCAGCTGGTGTGTCTCAGGAGTTGAGGGTTGGCCCAGGGACCACCAGGTTATGTGTATGATTCTCGTTCAGGGCACACACCTGGTTTACAGGATCAATCCCCAAAAGGAAACATGCAGGAGGCAGCCGATCAATGATTCTCTCTTGTCATTGATGTTTCCATCTCCTTCTCCCTCTCCCTACCTCTCTGACATCAATAACAATATTGTTAAAAGATTAATAAAAACATCAAAATTCACAGAAAAAAAACTGGAAAAAACAGAGGAGAAAGGAACAATGACTTTAAAGTGCTGAAGAGAAAATGAAAATCCATCAACTTAGAATTCTAAACTAATTGAAAATATATTTCAAAACGGAATGAAGCCTGGTTGATATAGCTCAGTGGTTGAGCTTCGACCTATGATTCCATTCCTGGTCAGGTCACATGCCTGAGTTTTGGGCTCGATATCTAATTGTGACTATGCAGCACACAACAGATAATGATTCTCTCTCATCATTGATGTTTCTAATCTCACTCTCCTTATCCCTTCCTCTCTGAAATCTGTGAAAAATGTCCTACATTAAAAAAGGCTCCTATGCATATAGTCCCCTCGACCAGGAGTTTGACCATGGGGCAGGGCTGGCCAACCAACCACCCTCCTCCCCTCTTGCCAACCAGCCCACCCTGATCAGCCCAGATGTAGTGTGCCAGCCAGACCCCACCTATGCACGAATTCGCACACTGGGCCTCTAGTATTAAAATAAATAAATGAAAAGGTTGTGGGTTTGATTCCCAGTCTGCGCAGTTATGGGAGGCAACTGATAAATATTTTCTCTGCCGTCAATATTTGTCCTTCTCTCCCCATCTCTGTTCAATATTTCTCTCTCCTTTCCTTTCCCTCAAAAAGTCAATGAGCACCTCCTCACGTAAGAATAAAGAAAAGAAAATCCAGCCTGTCTCCTGTGGCTCAGCTGTTGCACTTTGATCCTCGACCCAAGAAGTCACTGGTTTGATTCCTGGTGAGGACACGTGAATGGGGTTGCAGTCTCCATCCCAGAGGGGACCATGCAGTAGGCAGCCAATCTGTCAAGTATGTTTCTCTCTATCCCTCTCCCTTTCTCTCTCTCTAAATATCAAATATATATATATTTAAAAAGATCGGTATCTATGTCTATCCGTATCTATATCTATATCTATATCTATATCTATATCTATATCATCTATATCTATATCGTCTAGAGCTAGATCTAGATCCATAGGAGCAGAGGCACATTGATGTTATCCCTAAGGAGTCACTGATTGTGCCCACATCCTCCTTCCTGACCACCTCCTGCAGCACAGCCCCTGGTGTGGAAGAAGAGGTCCCTGGGCATGGTGACCAGGACCCCAAGGAGGGCCTGGTTCTCTGAGGGCACAGTCAGCACCTCCTTCCAGGAGAAGCCACAGAGACCAGGACCTCCCTCACCTCTTGCCCTTTGTATGTGCAGACACCTCCCATATGCAAATGCACACATGGCCACCAGACACACACAGAGTTGGCATCCACTTAAATGCAGGGCCTCCTCACCCTGGAGAATACTTTCTGGGGGACGAGGACCTCACCTGCAAGACATGACTCCCATGTGGCTCTTCCTCTTCCTGCTGTCAGCTCCCAGATGTGAGTGACTCAGGGCTTAGACGTGAGGAGATGGGGACCCTGCATCTGAGCCCAGTACTCACTGTGTTCTCTCTGTCCCAGGTGTCCTGTCCCAGGTGCAGCTGCAGGAGTCGGGCCCAGGACTGGTGAAGCCCTCGCAGACCCTCTCCCTCACCTGCTCTGTCTCTGGATCCTCCATCACAACCAATGGTTACTGCTGGGGCTGGATCCGCCAGCCCCCAGAGAAGGGGCTGGAGTGGATGGGGCGCATATGTAGTAGTGGAGACACTGCCTACAGCCCCTCCCTCAAGAGCCGAACCTCCATCTCCAGAGACACATCCAAGAACCAGTTCTCCCTGCAGCTGAGCTCTGTGACCACCGAGGACACGGCCGTGTATTACTGTGCAAGACACACCGTGAGGGGAAGTCAGTGTGAGCCCAGACACTAACCTTCCTGAGGGAGACAGCAGGGCTGGGTAGCACTGGGCTCTCAGGTCACCAGGGGGCTCTCAGGACCAGCAAACCCAGGGTTTCAGCTCTGAGGCTGTCCCAGGAGGGGTTGTGCTGGCTTCCTATTGGGGTCAATGCTTTCTTTCCTCCTAGTGTCCCTGGAGCAGTTCCTGCTTCCCTCTTTGTGTCTTTAATTAGAGTCTCTGCAGGAAAAAAGCAGGAAGTGGCTGTGTTCCAGATCTGGTCAACTTCTCATCTCATCCCTTCCTGTCACCATGTCCCTAATGATTGCTCTCTGGTTGACAAGGAAAACATTGTAGAGATTTCTGTCCCCTCACTGAGAGCGACGTCCCCCACCCTCCACGCAGTGCTGAGCAGGGAACACGGAGTCCAAGCCCCAAACCTCACCTGAGGATGATCAGCCCCTCGCTCTGCCCCAGGAGGAGTCCTTCGGAGCAGTTAGCTGCTTGCCTCTCACTGACATGGCTGCACATGGAAGTTTAGGGTCTGACCCCTGTGGTCACTGCCCCTTCATCAGCCTGGCAGGTGGACCCAGCTTCCAGGGTGTCCCCGGACAGAGGCAGGCAGGAGGCCCAGTTACCGGCCCTGTCACAGGCCTGCTGGGCCTTGATCCCCGTGGATCTCAGAACCTGGTCTGGGGGGACCTGCCCAAACACCTGTCCTCTTCCCCTGGGAAATGACCTGCATCCTGAGAACCTGCTGAAGGGAGACATGGTCCCACCCACCTCTGCTGTGCCTCTCGCTCCGCAGACATCGCACCATCCTCACCCTCTGTCCTCTGCCTCCCACACTCTCACCCCATGGGGCCTGCACAAGACTCTCCTGTTGATGTGTCTGCCCTCTCCTTCCCACTGTGGTAGGTGTTGCCTTAAATGAACCCCCTCACAATCCAGGACTGCTGCCTCCTAACCACTTGCCTGCCTGCCTCCCTGATTGCCCCTAACTGCCTCTGCCTGCCAGCCTCTCACATCATCCCCTCATGCCCATCTCCTGTGGCAGGCCCTCCCTGAGATGCCAGGGCCAGGGCCACTCAAGCGGCATGAAGTGACCTCAGCTGCCCTGCTGAACCCACATGCAGTGCCCACGTATGATGTCAGTCTGTGCAGGTCCCTCCTGTGTCAGGTGGAGACACAGCTGAGCACTTCCAACAGCTCACACCTGTGCTGAGGGAACCTCCCGGGGCCCCTGAGCTTCAGAGCATCGTGGTGGACAGGTCCATAGCCATTGATGTCAGAGGGAAGTGAGGGAAGGGCTGGGGCCTGGTCAGCGATTATGTTGCCAAAGTCGCACTGACCAGAGCCCAGGTACACAGGGCGCTCTGTGAATCCTGAAAGTGCAGGAGCAGCCCAGCCAGCATGGCTCAGTGGTTGAGCGTCGACCTATGAACCAGGAGGTCACTATTCCATTCCCGGTCAGGGCACATGTTCATGTTGCCGACAACATCTCTAGTGTGAGGCATGCAGGATGCAGTCAAACAATGATTGTCTGTCATCATTGATGTTTCTCTCTTTCTTCTTTCCTTTCCCTCTAATAATAAATGAAAATATACTTAACGGATGATTAGAAAAGGAGAAGCTATAGCTACATATGTATCTGTGTCTATATCTATATATGTATCTATATCTATATATATATCTATGTCTATAAATGAATCTATAGTTGTATATGCATCTATATCTATATCTATATCTATATCTATATCTATATCTATCTACTAGAAGCCTGGTGCAAAAAATTCAGACACTAGGGGTGGGGTGTCCCTCAGCCCAGCCTGCACCCGCTCCAATCAGAGGAACCCTCAGGGGTTGTCCAACTGCCAGTTTAGGCCTAATCCCACAGGCCCCAAGGGGTCCCGAATTGTGACAGGGTGCAGGCCAATTCAAGGGACCACACCCGTTCATGAAACCGTGCACCAGGCCTTCAGTTTATACATGGAATTGAAATCCCAAAAGAGGAGAAAGGGGCACCAAGAAAAATGTTGGAAGAAATTATGGCAAATAGTTTTTCAGAATTTGATGTAAACTATAAGGAGATCTAAGAACACCAAAGTACAATAAGAAGAATGAAAATAAGCAACATTAAATCAAGGCACATTGAAGTCAATCTGGTGAAAAAGATAAAATGCCTAAGGGCAGCAAAGAAATAACCAAACATGAGTCAAGGAACACGATTAATAAAAACATCAAAGGTCAGACGAAAAACTACCAAAACCAGAAGACAAGGGAGTGACAACTGAAAGATCTGCAGGAACATTGAGAAGTCATCGACATAGAATTCTAAACTGGATTAAAATGAAATTACAAAATATCAATTTTGTGAGACGCAGTGAGAGTAGTGCATGGAGGGAAATGTACAGCATTAAGTGCTTATGTTACAAAAGAATAAATATATTTAAATCAATAATATAAGACACCACTTTAAAAAATTGGAAAAGGGAGAGAACCAATTAGAAAGCAGAGGTAAATGCATATTCTCACTGCCTCCCACAACCACATGAAATGCACAACTAAAATAGAGAACAACCATCATTCCAGACTAGGGAGGTACAGAGAAAGCACACTGAGACTGGTAGGAAGGGTGGAGGCAGGGAACAGGCTAGTCTGACACCCACATGTGCCATGATTTTAATTGGCAGGGATATCTCAGCTCTGGAGGCCTCCTGTGAGAAGCAGAGGGTCCGATTCCCACACCAGCCCCCAACCCAGGGTTCCAGGGCTGGGAAGAGAAGTCCTCAGAGATTCAGGACGTAAATACCAGCAAAGATTGTAGCTGAGTGACACGGAGGCAACTGAAGACCCAGACTCTTCCTCTTAAAGGGCCAGCACAGGAACTTACAGGGTCCTGCTTCTTCTTAGCTCCATGGGCAGGTGGTTGAATTAGGGGATCCAGGGACATTTGGAGAAGAACCGGGTTGTCTGGCATTAGGGCAGGAAATAGGGGTGGCTTTCTCCTAGGCAGGGCTGCTCCTAGGGGTCATTGTTTCTGTGCTGGGATCTCCCCATCACATAGCTGTTTCCAAGCCATATCTGAGGCTCCCTCAGTGTGGCTCACACAGTTTGCTCTGCCCTGGTGATTCCCTGAGAACCTACCCCATCCAAATTGCAGCCCCACCCAAGCTGTTTGCAGCAGCCTTTCCATAGGAATGGCTTGTCATGGATCAGGCTTCAGACTCTCCTATAATTTATCAAACAAGCAGCAGCTGGCATCAGCATGCCCCAAACCTATCAATAAGACATCCAAGACCTTGCACTAGCACCAGCCTGCCTTGCTTCACAACTTATTCTTGCCTAGGCACTTCCATGCCCAACACAAGTAGCAGTGATCTGCAGATCCCCCTGTAGCTCTGCTTGGTGGCCCCAGGCAGTGGCTGATGTTGCACCTTTCAGGAGGCCCTAGAGCCAGTGCACATGATGGACAGCTTCAAACCACACCAGATTACAACTCCACACATTCAGAAGGAAGAGGAGGAGGAGGATGAGGGAGGAGAGGAGGAGAAGGAGGAGAAGGGGAAGGAAACTCCACACATTCAGGAAGAGGATGAGGAAGAGAAGGAGATGCAGAAAATGGAAGAAAGAAGAAGAAGAAGAAGAAGAAGAAGAAGAAGAAGAAGAAGAAGAAGAAGAAGGAGAAGAAGAAGAAGAAGAAGAAGAAGAAGAAGAAGAAGAAGAAGAAGAAGAAGAAGAAGAAGAAGAAAGAGAAATAGATATAAACAAAGCCATAGTGAGCTTGGCTTTGGCTCAGTGGACAGAGTGTTACCCTCCTGACTGAGGGGTGCCAGGTTTGATGCTGGTCAGGAGCACATGCATGGGTTGCCGGCATTCAGAAGGTGGTTGATCAGTGATTCTCTGTCATCATTGATGTCTCTCTCTCTCTCTCTCTCTCTCTCTCTCTATATATATATATATATATATATATATATATATATATATATCTACACTAATAAAAGAGAAACATGGTAATTGGCGTACGACCGCTACCCTTCCGATTGGCTAATCG
>NW_005872354.1:34738-38643 GCF_000147115.1 Myotis lucifugus | reverse complement strand
ATATATATATATATATATATATATATATATATATATATATATATATATAGAGGCCCGGTGCACAAAAATTTGTGCACTCGGGTGGGGGGCAGTCCCTCAGACGGGCCTGTGCCCTCTCACAGTCTGGGACCCCTCAGGAGATGACCACCTGCTGGCTTAGGCCAGCTCCCTGGGGGATTGGGCCTAAGATGGCAATCAGACACCCCTCTGGCAGCACGGCAGCCCTCGGGGGATGTCCACTTGCCAGCGGTGAGCAGACTTAAGCTGCAGTCAGACATTCTTAGCACTGCTGAGGAAGCAGGAGAGGCTCCCATCACCACCGCTGTACTGGCAGCCATCAGCCTGGCTTGTGGCTGAGCAGAGCTCCCCATGTGGGAGCACCCTGACCACCAGAGGGCAGCTCATGCATTGAGCATCTGCCCCCTGGTGGTCAGTGTGTGTCATAGTGACCAGTCATTCCCAGTCCTTCTGCTGTTAGGGTCAGTTTGCATATTACCCTTTTACTATATAGGATAGAGGTCTGGTGCATGGGTGGGGGCCAGCTGGTTTGCCCTGAAGGGTGTCCCAGATCAGGGTGGGGGTCCCACTGGGGTGCCTGGCCAGCCTGGATGAGGGGCTGATGGCTTTTTTCAGGCTGGCCACACCCATTCAGGGTGGGGGTCCCGCTGGGGTGCCTGGGCAGACTGGGTGAGGGGCTGATGGCTGTTTGCAGCTGGTCACACCCCCTTCGGGGTGGGGGTTGCCACTGGGGTGCCTGGCCAGTCTGGGTGAGGGGCTGACGGCCGTTTTCAGGCTGGCGGGTGGCTGAAGCTCCCAGCCTCTCCTTTTTTTTTTAATTCTAGGATTTATTTATCTTCTACAATTGAAACATTGTTGTCATCCTGCTCACTCAAGCTCTGAGGCAGCGGCCAGCTGAAAGCAGGTATCTGGGGTTTGTTTAGCTTCTATAATTGAAACTCTGTTGCTTTCAGAGTTCAGAGCTGGGAAGGGCAGGCAGGGAACCTTGGCTTCCTCCATCACTGGAGCAAGCAAGCCTCATGTTCGCTTCAGCTACGTGGCTGTCGGCCGCCATCTTTGTTGGCAGTTAATTTGCATATCCCCCTGATTAGCCAATGGGAAGCATAGCGGAGGTATGATTAAATACCCTTTTTGTCTTTTATTATATAGGATATATATGTATTTCTCCCCTCCCCTTCCACTCTCAAATCAATAAAAATAAAAAACAAAATATATGAACAAAATAATGGCAATACATAAGTATCTATCAACAATTGAATCTAAGAACCAAAATAAATGAACAAAGGATCTAAAGAACAAAATTTATTGATGAATAGAATAGAATCTGAGGCTTGGAAAAGTGGAACAGAATGACGAAGCTCAGAGGGAAAAGGGAGGGGAGAGTGGAAAGAGATGAACCAAAGAGCTCATATGCATATATGCATGACCTATGTACACAGATAGGAGGGTGGTGAAGGACGGGGGTGGGTCAGGAATGAGGTGGAAGGTTGATATGGGGGTAAAAGGGGGGACATCAGTAATACTCTCAACAGAAAAAGATTTTTTAATATATTTTATTGATTTTTTTACAGAGAGGAAGGGAGAGGGATAGAGAGTAAGAGACATCGTTGAGGGAGAAACGTTGATCAGTTGCCTCCTGCACACTCCCCACTGGGGATGTGCTTGCAACCAAGGTAAATGCCCTTGACCGAAATTGAACACGGGACCCTTGAGTCCGCAGGCTGATGCTCTATCCACTGAGCCAAACCAATCAGGGCAGAAAATATATTTTTTAAATGAAATTACAAAAGGAAGATCAAAATCACTTAAAATCAAGCAGAAGGAAGTAAAAATAAAGATGAGTTGAGATTAATGAAATCAAAACAGAAAAATGATAGAAAACAAACAATGACGCCTACAGCTGAATCTTTGAAAACATCAATAAAACTAACTCAATGCTAACAAGACTGGCAAAGAGACAAATGACCAATATAAAAAATTAATTAGGAGATATAAACACATTCTCCAATGCGTTCTTATGAAACCAGCATTCTTTGTGCAGTCAGTACAGAGAAAGATTAAACTACAGACTGAAACCTCTTGTTAACATATTTACTAAAATCCTCAACAGAAGATTAGCCAATCCTACCAGCAATATAAGAAACTCATACTCCATCATGACCAAGCAGGAATTATCCCAACAATTCAAAGATGATTCAATATTTTTAAATCATCTGATTTAACCCAACAGGTCAACTGTGTAAAGAAGAAAAGTCACATGGTCATTAAAATTGATACAGAAAAGTGTGTACAAAGCACAGCTTCATTCATGATAAAACCTTAGGGCACGTGGGATAAAAGGGCCCTTCCTCACTCTGACCATGGGACTCCTGGAGCTAATGTCACACTCGATTGTGGGAAGTTACATGATTCCCTCAGATGGGGACAGAGTCAAAAAGGTCCACTCTTACCACTTCTAATCAACATTGTCCTTGACGTGTTAACAAGAGCAATAAGACAGGAAAAATGCATAGAGACATTCAAATGTGAGCCCACACACAAGGTGTCCCTACTTGCAGGTGACATGTTTATCTATGAAGAAAAATCAGAAGAATCTGCTTCAAAATCCTGGGTGAATACACAGAAATGGTTCTATTTGGAGACTTATCATAACTGCAGTGGGGCTCTCCGAGCGGGGATGACAAAGCAGCAGATAAGGGGAGGGAACTGAGTTCCTGTGGGAAACCGTCCCCAGAAACACAGCTGTTCACAGAGGTGCAGCCTCAGGAGGGACTTGGCAGCACCACTGGTCACCAGAGTTCACCCTGAATCCCCTGGTGCCTGGAGGGGCCACGAGTGTTTGCTCCTTGAGCTGATCCCAGGGAACATGAACCCTCCTGACTCTTTAGGACAGGAAGGAGGTTTGCACTGGGAGCCAGGAGCCCCCTGAAGCCTGGCTGCCCCCTTCCTCCCACAGAAGCGGGGTCAGGGGTGCCCCCTAGTGGTCACACTTCAGAGTGGGTTCCAAGGTCCCCAGAAAACATGCTGGGGTGTAAGCTGGGGAGGCCTCAGTGAGCTTTTAAACCTGGCAGCAGGTTTGAGATGGATGCTGCGGCCACAGTGTCCAGCCCAGCCTCTCCTGCCTCCTCACATGTAGAGGTTCGAGTTTTGTGGAGGATCTGATTGAGGAAAATAACAAGGAGAACCTTTCAGTCTCAAAATAAAAGCATCATCCAATGTACATTCTTTTTAAAAATATATATATTTATTGATTTTTTACAGAGAGGAAGGAGAGAGATGGAGAGTTAGAAACATCGATAAGAGAGAAACTTCAATCAGCTGCCTTCTACACACCTCCCACTGGGGATGTGCACACAACCAAGGTACATATCCTTGTCCGGAATCAAACCCAGGACCTTTCAGTCCACAGGTCAATGCTCTATCCACTGAGCAAAACGGGTAAGGGCCCAAAGCACATTCTTAATCCCAAACCCCAGAAAGGCCACATGGCCCACGGTGGGGGAAGGAGAGCAAGAGGAAGCCCCATCCACATGCCTCTGGAGCAGCAACCCTGGGTCCTCATCAAAACCCCAGGAAGGAGGACTCTCAGTCCTGGAAGCTGCCCCCAAAGGAATGGGGGCAGGGTGGCGGGTCCCAGGAAAGGAGGGAGGGAAGGGGGTCTGGACGGGATCCCCTGTGTCAGCATCGTTGAGTCTTTTTCCCATCTGGGGTCGCCCTTAGGATTATAAGGTCAGGCATGCAGCCCAGGGGTCCCAGCTGCACATTATATGCAGACTCCTTGCAAAATGGGGCTCTCCCCCTGCTCATAAAAAGGGGGCCCTTGCCCTGGCATGTTGGGGAGATAACCCAGAACCCAAGCACCCTGAGACAGGGCCCCAGAGGCTTCC
>NW_005872354.1:32447-34426 GCF_000147115.1 Myotis lucifugus | reverse complement strand
GGCTCCAGGAAGGGGCTTGAAGTGGGTATCCGCTGATAGCGTGTTAGCCCATACTACGCCAACTCTGGGAAGGGCCGCTTCACCATCTCCAGAGACAACGCCAAGAACTCACTGTATCTGCAAATGAATAGCCTGAGAGCCGAGGACCACAGCCCTGTATTACTGTGCAAGAGACACAGTGAGGGGAAGTCAGTGTGAGCCCAGACACAAACCTCCCTGCAGGAAGATCTCTGACCACCAGGGGGCGGTCAGGGTCCCTGAGCACAAGGACCATCCCAGTAGCAGGTGCAGTTGGAGGTCTGGGCTGGTTCTTGTGTGGTTTCTTCTTCATGTCACAGTTTCCCTCAGGGAACCTCTGGATCCTGATTCTGCGCTGACGTCTGAGTCTCTGAGTGAGAATGTCTGTTGTAAAGAGAGACAACTTTCTCCTGTGAACAAAAGGTAGAGAGTCTCTTTCATACACACTTGGGCCATAATGAGTTTTATCATCAAATCTTCTGACCCACGTCACCTGAATCTAACAATAGGCTCTAATGACCCAACCGTGCAGCTCCCCTGAATGCTGGACCGTGGGCCCCACATGTGTGTGAACCCAAAGCTGCAGAAGAAGGACCCACAGGGTGACAGTCCTGGTCTTGTCCTCATGCTCACAGCACCCAGAGGAGTGGACACCATGCAGAAGCAGAGGCACAGCAGCTGGTACAGATGTTCATGACACACACACACCAAGGGGACGTGGGATGGTTATTATGCTCCTGATTGAAACCCCTGAGAAGCACAGGAAAGATCACTCAGCAAGTCAGACCTGCTTGGATGGAGACTGGAAAGGAGAGGGTGCAGGCCTTTTATTTTGGCGAGGTGGTGGGGAAGGGGGAGGAATTCTGCTTCCAGGGACTTGTGTGGTTTCAATCTCCCAATAACTTCTACAGAGAAAACTATGGCCTCCTCCCTGGCGCCTGCGCACTGCTTTCCCTGTGGCCCCTGCAGTCCTAGGCCCAGGTGAGCTGCCCCAGGAACCACCTCCTCCTCAAGGCCCTGCCACCATCTGGGCAGCCGCCACCATCTCACCCCTGCTGTCCCCTCTTGGTCATCACGTTGCCATGGGACAGAGCAGGACCAAGTGCTTCAAGAGACCTCAGTTCTCCCTCCAGGCGACCATGAGTCCCAGTTGGCAGCAGCAGAGAAAGGGACTGAGCAAGAGGAGGTGGAGCTGCTGGAAAAGATCCAGCCCCCAGCGCCCAGGTTCTGAGTGCGAATGCCCAGGGCTGGCCCAGCTGGTGCAGCAGCCACTGGTGCTCCTGGACCTGGGGAACCTGGTGGCCTGGAACCCTGCGCCCTCTGACTCTGGCCGCTGCTGCTGGACCCCAGCCTGGCGGTGAGGGAGTGGCGGCGGCACCTCAGGAGTCTCAGTGCTTTGGAGGCTTTGAGGTTTGGAGGACATGCTGCCTTCGGATCCCATGACCCGGGTCGCACTGCTCCCAGAGGGCAGCGCTGGTGGGTTCAGACGCGGGGCCTCCATGGAGGAGAAAGAGCAGAACAGAAACCCTGTGAGAAAGGGGCCGCGAGGCCCCCCCCCCTGCGGAATGTGTGTGAGCGCAGTGATGGCTCAGAGTCTGTGTCAGCACAGACGGCGTTTGGAGATGGTGGGACCGTGTTTGGGTGGGTTTGCCCAGGGGACCGGGCTGCTGCAGGGGGCATTTTTTCTGGGGGGCGGTCCCTGGGGTCCCGCAGAGGTACTGGAAGTGCTCAGGCACAGCATGGAGCGGGCTGGAGGCCACATGCTGTTCCCTGGGGCTCCCTGGAGCGTGTTCTGTTGGACAGCTGGGGCGGCACAGCGTGGAACCAAAAGGACAGGGTTCCGTCCAAGAGCCGATCAGGAATCATAAGCGCCTCCTAAGGGCTCATCCAAAGTTTTCGAAATGGACACGGTCGCAGTGGTCACTCAGAGGCAGGAGGCCGAGATGGAGATGGAAACCGCC
>NW_005872354.1:5738-29592 GCF_000147115.1 Myotis lucifugus | reverse complement strand
GAAAGAAGCCAAAAAACGCCCACCTGGAAAGCCAAAAATGAAAAAAGGATCCCAAAATTCGAAGATTGGTGTAAGGAGCTCTTGGGACCACTTCAAGTTTTCCCACCATGGGAAATTATAGGGGTGCCAGGAAAGAAGAGAGAAGAAGCAAAGATATTGAAAACCAAATTTGAAGAAAATAATGACAGAAAACTCCCCCTACCTGGGGGAAAGACAATAGACTTACAAGTCCAGGAAGGCGCAGAGAACCCCCAAACAAAAGGAATCCAAAGAAGACCCACCCCAAGACACATCATCATTAAAATGCCAAGAGCAAAAGACAAAGAGAGAATCTTAAAAGCAGCAAGAGAAAGAAAGTCAGTTACCTACAAGGGAGTACCCATACGAATGTAAGCTGATTTCTCAACAGAAACTTTGCAGGCCAGAAGGGAGTGGCAAGAAATATTCAAAGTGATGAATGCCAATAACCTACAACCAAGATTACTTTATACAGCAAAGCTTTCATTCAGAATTGAAGGTCAGATAAAGAGCTTCACAGATAAGGAAAAGCTAAAGGAGTTTATCACCACTAAACCAGTATTATATGAAATGCTGAAAGGTATCCTTTAAGAAGAGGAAGAAGAAGAAAAAGGTAAAGATACAAACTATGAACAACAAATACACATCTATCAACAAGTGAATCTAAAAATCAAGTGAATAAATATTCTGATGAACAGAATGAACTGGTGATTATAATAGAATCAGGGGCATAGAAAGGGAGTGGACTGACTATTCTTCAGGGGGAAAAGGGTGTGGGAGATGCAGGAAGAGACTGGACAAAAATCGTGCACCTATGGATGAGGACAGTGGGTGGGGAGTGAGGGAGGAGGGTGGGGTGGGAACTTGGTGGAGGAAAGCTATGGGGGGAAAAAAGAGGAACAAATATAATAATCTGAAAAATAAAGATTTAATTTTAAAAAAAGATGTGATAGAGGACAGCAGCAAGGAGAATCTTTCAGTCTCAAAATAAAAGCATCATCCAATGCAAATTCGTATTCCCAAACCCCAGAGAGGTGACATGGCCCACAGACGGTGAAGGAGAGCGAGAGGAAGCCCCATCAATGCGCCTCTGGGGAATAACTCGGGTCCTCATCAAAACCCCATGAAGAAGGACTCTCAATCCTGGAAGCTGCCCCCAGAGGAATGGGGTCAGGGTGGCAGGTCTCAGGAAAGGAGGGAGGGAGGGGGGTCAGGACAGGACCCCTTGTGGCCAGCATCTTTCAGTCCTTTCCCATCTGGGTTTGCCCCTAGGGTGACAAGGTCAGTCATGCAGCCCAGGGTCCCAGCTGCACCCTTATATGCAGACTCCATGCAAATGGGGCTCTCCTCCTGCTCATTAAAGGAGGCCCTTGCCCGGCATGTTGGGGAGACACCCAGAACCCAAGCGCCTGACACAGGACCCCAGCGGCTCCACCATGGACTTGGTGCCAAGCTGTGTTTTCCTCCTGATCATTTCTCAAGGTCGTTCTCAGGAGTGGGGAGCGCTGAGACCTGTGCCTGTGCCTGTTGGTGCTTCCATGTGATTCTCAGTCCACCTTGTGTCTCTGTGTTTGCAGGTGTCCAGTGTGAGGTGCAGCTGGTGGAGTCTGGGGGAGGCCTGGTGCAGCCTGGGGGGTCTCTGAGACTCTCCTGTGCAGCCTCTGGATTCACCTTTGATGACTACTACATGCACTGGGTCCGCCAGGCTCCAGGGAAGGGGCTGGAGTGGGTCTCAGGCATTAGTTACAGTGGTGGTAGCACATACTACGCCGACTCCGTGAAGGGCCGCTTCACCATCTCCAGAGACAACGCCAAGAACACGGCGTATCTGCAAATGAGCAGCCTGAGAGCCGAGGACACAGCCGTGTATTACTGTGCAAGAGACACAGTGAGGGGAAGTCAGTGTGAGCCCAGACACAAACCTCCCTGAGGAGACAGCAGGGCTGGGCTGCAGGGAGCGTCCAGGACACCAGGGGGCGCTCAGGACCAGCAAATCCAGGGTCCCAGCTCAGAGGCTGTCCCTGGAGGGATGTGCAGGCTTCCTATTGGGGTCAATGCTTTCTTCCCTCCTAGTGTCCCTGGGGAAGTTCCTCTTCCCTCTTTGTGTCTTTAATTAGATTCTCTGCAGGAAAAAAGCAGGAAGTGGCTGTCTGTCAAATCTGGTCTTCTTCTCATCTGGGCCTTTCCTGTCACCATGTCCCTGATGTTCGCTCTCTGGATTGACAATGAAAACATTGTAGGGATTCCCATCCCCTCACTGAGAGGGATTCTCCCAATCCTCCACACAGTGCTGAGCGGGGACACGGAGTCCAGACCCAAACCTCACCAGTGATGATCAGCCCCTCGCTCTGCCCCAGGAGGAGCCCTTTGGGGGCAGTCAGCCGATTACCTCTCACTGACATGGCTGCACATGGAGGGATAGGGTCTGACCCCTGTGGGCACTGCCCCTTCGTGAGTCTGGCAGTTGGACTCAGCTCCTAGGCTGTCCTGGGACACAGGCCAGAAGGACATCCAGTGATGGGCCCTGTCACAGCCCTGCTGGGCCCTGTTCCCTGTGGTTCTCAGAACTTGGTCCCTGGGGACGTGTCCCAACACCTGTCCAGCTTCCCCTGGGGAACCTCCTGCATCCTGAGTGTAAGGTCTGGGGCTGGGAAAATAGGGTCTTTCCTGATCCCACCCGCTGAGTTGGAACAAAACAACCCAGAACTGCTGAGCCACATCCTGCTGGACAATAGCTGCCATCCTGGGACCCACCAGAGCATCCTGTTGTGCTGATGGCCAATAAATAACCACCGGAGAATTCCCGCTCATAAATCACCGGCCACAAGCTACCTTCAATAAACCTGATTGGTCCAACAGCAGCATAAAAAATCTCTGCCAGGAATAGGCAGGTGGGACTCCCCTGGCCTGCACCCCCAGACCCTGGTACCTCACCTGAGAGCTTCCAATAAATGCGATATTTCGCTCTTACCTTGCTGGTCTTGGTCAATTTATTAGCTTTGGTCAGATTAAATCTTACATCTCAGATTAAACCTTACATTAAACCTAACACTGAGAACCTGTGGAAAGGTGACATGGTCCCACCCACCTCTGCTGTGCCTCTTGCTCCGCCCCATCCTCACCCTCCTTCCTCGCCGCCTATACTCTCACCCCTTGGGGCCTGCACAGGATGTCCTGAGTGGATGTGTCTGCCCTATCCTTCCCGCCCTTGTATGATTTGCCTTAAATGCAGCCCCACGTCATCCCCTCATGGCCATCTCTTGGCCTGAGCCCTCCCTTTGCCGTTCTGTTGAGACCAGATGCAGTGGGCATTAGTGATTGTCTGTCCGGGCGCCCCCTCCTGTGTCGGTGGGAGACACAGGCTGAGCACTGAGCTCAGAGTGCCTCCAAAAACTCTCCCCTGTGCTTGTGGAACCTTCAAAGGGGCCCGTGAGCTGCAGAGCATCATGGTGGACAAGCCTGTGGCCACTGGGGTCAGAGGGCAGTCAGGGAAGGGCTTGGGCCTGGTCACCTATAATGTTTCCAATGTCCCGCTGACCAGAGCCCAAGTGCATAGGGAGCTCTGTGAATCCTAAAAGTGCAGGTACATCCCAGCCAGCATGGCTCAGTGGTTGAGAGGCGACCTATGAACCAGGAGGCCATGGTTCGATACCTGGTCAGGGGACATGCCCAGGTTGCCACCCACATCCACAGTGTGGGGCGTGCAGGAGGCAGCCAATCAGTTATTCTCTTTTGTCATTGATGTTTCTCTCTCTCACTCTCCATTCCTCTTAATATATATTTTAATATATTTAAATGAATAAATTAAAATCTTGGGGGTGTTATTAGGAGTATGGGTGTATATGGGAGGCAACTAGTCAATATTTCTCTCTCATGTCAATGTTTCTCTCAGTCCTTCCCTCTCTCTCCTTTCCTTTCCCTCTAAAAATCAATGAACATGTCCTCAGATGAGGACAAAGAAAAGAAGGTCCAGCCTGCCTGGCTCATGTGGCTCAGCTGTTGAGCACTGACCCAGGACCCAAGAAGTCACTGGTTTGATTCTTGGCGAGGACACATGACTGAGTTGCAGTCTCCATCCCCAGAGGGGGCCATGCAGGAGGCAGCCAATCGATGGTTCTCTCTCACGGATGTTTCGTGATATACCTCTCCCTTTTCTTTCTCTCTAAAAATCAAGAAAATCGTATTTTTAAATGAGGTATATCTATGTATATCTCTACATCTATATACCTGTATATCTATATCTATATATCTATCTATATCTATATCATCTATATCTATCTATATCCATGGCAGCAGAGGCACATTGATTTTATCCCTAAAGAGTCACTGATTGTGCCCACATCCTACGTCCTGACCACCTCCTGCAGCATAGCCCCTGGTGTGGAAGGAGAGGTCCCTGGGCACGGTGACCAGGACCCCAAGGAGGGCCTGGATCTCTGAGGGCACAGTCAGCACCTCCTTCCAGGAGAAGCCCAGAGACCAGGACCTCCCTCACCTCTTGCCCTTTGTATGTGCAGACACCTCCCATATGCAAATGCCCGCACAGCCACCAGACACACACACAGTTGGCATCCACTTAAATTCAGGACCTCCTCACCCTGGAGAATACTTTCTGGGGGACCAGGATCTCACCTGCAAGACATGACTCCCATGTGGCTCTTCCTCTTCCTCCTGTCAGCTCCCAGATGTGAGTGACTCAGGGCTTAGTTGTGAGGAGATGGGAATCCTGCATCTGAGCCCAGGACTCACTGTGTTCTCTCTGTCCCAGGTGTCCTGTCCCAGGTGCAGCTGCAGGAGTCGGGCCCAGGACTGGTGAAGCCCTCACAGACCCTCTCCCTCACCTGCACTGTCTCTGGATTCTCCATCACAACCAGTGGTTACGTCTGGCACTGGATCCGCCAGCCCCCGGGGAAAGGGCTGGAGTGGATTGCTCGCATAGATTATGATGAAGACACTTACTACAGCCCCTCCCTCAAGAGCCAAACCTCCATCTCCAAAGACACGTCCAAGAACCAGTTCTCCCTGCAGCTGAGGTCTGTGACCACCGAGGACATGGCTGTGTATTTCTGTGCAAGACACACAGTGAGGGAAAGTCAGTGTGAGCCCAGACACTAACCTCCCTGCAGGGAGATCTCTGACCACCAGAGGCGCTCATGGTCCCTCAACACAAGGACAATCCCAGCAGCAGGTGCAGTTGGAGGTCTGGCCTGGGTCCTGTGTGGCTTCCTCTTCATGTCACAGTTTCCCTCAGGGAACCTCTGGATCCTGATTCTTCACTGACGTCTGAGTCTCTGAGTGAGAAAATCTGTTGTAAAGAGAGAGAACTTTCTCCTGTGAACAAAAGGCAGAGAGTCTCTTTCATACACACTTGGGCCATAATGAGTTTTATCATCAAATCACTGACCCACGTCACCTGAATCTAATAAGAGACTCTAATGACCTAACAGTGCAGCTCCCCTGAATGCTGGACCCTGGGCCCCACATGTGTGTGACCCCAAAGCTGCAGAAGAAGGACCCTCAGGGTGACAGTCCTGGTCTTGTCCTCATGCTCACAGCACCCAGAGGAGTGGACACCATGCAGAAGCAGAGGCACAGCAGCTGGTACAGATGTTCATGACACACACACACCAAGGGGACGTGGGATGGTTATTATGCTCCTGATTGAAACCCCTGAGAAGCACAGGAAAGATCACTCAGCAGGTCAGACCTGCTTGGATGGAGACTGGAAAGGAGAGGCGCAGGGCTTTTATTTTGGCGAGGTGGTGGGAGAGAGGGAGGAATTCTGCCTCCAGGGACTTGTGTGGTTTCAATCTCCCAATAACTTCTACAAAGAAAACCATGACCTGCCCCCTCATGCCTGAGCACTGCTTTCCCTGTGGCCCCTGCAGTCCCAGGCCCAGGTGAGCTGCCCCAAGAACCACCTCCTCCTCAATCCCTGCCACCAGCTGTGCAGCCTCCACCGCCTGGCCCCTGCCTTCTCCTCTCATTCCTCACGTTGCTCGGGTCAGAGCAAGACCAAGCGCTTCAAGAGACCTCAGTTCTCCCTCCAGGTTATTGTCAGGCCCAGTTGGCAGCAGCAGAGAAAGGGACTGAGCAAGAGGGGGCAGAGCCGCTAGAAAAGCTCCAGTTCCCCTGTACTTGTGCGCGGGGCTGGCCCAGCTGGTGCAACATTAGCTGGTGCTCCTGGACCCTAGGGACCTGGTTGCCTGGACCCCTGCGTCCTCTGCCTCTGGCCGCTGCTCCTGGACCCCAGCCTGGTGGTGAGGGAGAGGCAGCGGCGCCGCAGGAATCTCAGTGCTTTGGAGGCTTTGAGGTTTGCGAGGACATGGTGACTGCGGATCCCATGACCCGGGTCGCACTGCTCCCAGAGGGGAGTGCTGGTGGGTTCAGATGCAGGGCCTCCATGGAGGAGAAAGAGCAGAACAGAAACCCTGTGAGAACGTGGCCCCGAGTCTGCACGTGCTTTGGAAGGTGTGTGAGCGCAGTGATGGCAATCGAACTTGTGGTCTCCGAGTCAAAATCCTGAGCAGACACTTTGCATATTAGCCTTTTATATATATAGATTATAAAAATTCAGCACACTTGGAAAAATGAGGTCATTACATGTGTACAGATCAACAACTATAGAAAATGTGAAAAATGATAATAAATGAGAGAATGATGGTGATACTGATGGTAGTAGTGACCGTTATGGTACTGATGACCATAGAATGGGATGGGGGCTTGTCCATTGTCCGGGGTGGGGTCTCTCCCATGTACAAGGCCATCAGTTAGTTGGGAGGCCTTGTATCAAATTTTATGTGAGGCCTTTGTGGTTTCAAGTTCCAATGACATCTAAACAGGAGACTCCTGCTTTTATTATTTGATAAAAAGTCATTGTGTGCAGATAACCACCATTTCTACAAAATATGAGAACAATTATAAATAAGCAAATGATGCTGATGATGCTGATGGTGGACAGAGACAAGGGCACTGGTCCACTGAAATAAAGGCTCCTCATAAAGACCCACCATCACCATGGCTCCTCCAGTGAGGGGTGCCCACTCCTCCTTCCAAGTGTTGGGAGATTTCATAAATGGGACCCCAGCAAATTTTGTGGCTCAAGTGATTCAGGGAGAGACCATGTGAATAATGACCCCAAATGTGTCCAAGTCCCAATTCCCTGGACCTGGGTAGGTGTCACCTTCTAGAACAGAGACACTGTGGGAATGTGCATGTAGGAAACAGGGGTCCCCTTCCCACCAGTTTGCAGTGACAGGTTCCTTATTGCTCTTGATCCCTGCCTGCATGATCTTTAATGTTTCTACTTCAATCAACTCCTGCTCATTATTCAGGTATTTCCTACAATGACACCAGCTGTCTCTATCATGCCCTGCACTTCCTTCTGGGCCTTCACTGGAGGAGGCTTTAAACCCACATGACCAGTTACTCTCTGTCCATGAACATCAGGCACATTTCTGTCCTGTGACTCAAATCAAGTTCTGCTTCCTCCCCTCACCCAGTTCCACAGTCACATCCACATTTATGGGTAGTTTCCCAGCAGTGCTCCCCTTTGTTACAAGAATCTGCTCCAGACCGTGTGGCTGATGTAGCCAATTCACATGGATAGTGGATGTTCACAATTTCCTAGGGAATTCTTTGTAAAATCACCCAAAACAGGTGCCAATAAAGAAAATAGTGATGTACTGAACTTTAATAAAATTAAAATATTTGTCCCACCAAGAATTTCATCAAGGATATTCAATGAGAAGCTTAACATGAGATTATATTTTGGAATCATGTGCCTGATGGGAGAAAATGTGTATTACATATTAACGATGTTGTATGTTATGGGGGAGAGCCACCACCATCTGACCACAGTGAGTGACCACGCGGGGGAAGGGCAGAGGGAGGCTGGGAGGGTGGGATTACTCTCGGGGTTGAAGTTTCCTTTCCTGTGAGAAATTCTATGGTGGAATTCTCATCACTCACCTCCACCTGAACCCCAACATCACTGATGACACTGGACTGAGAAAACAGTTCAATTTACTTCCATTATCATTTCATCACATAAATGATTCTATGTTGTGCACATACATGATCACTGCTTTTATTTTGTGTCTTCTCTGCACTTAGATCAATGATTATTTCTGATGTAAGTACTTGGTGTCTCTGCAATGGGGCATGAGCTTTCATAAAGAAAGTGTGCACAGGAAGCTCTCACCTCTCAGAATGGCTACCATCAACCAATCAACAAATGACAAGTGCTGGCAAGGATGTGGAGCAAAGGGAACCCTCATACTCTGCTGGTGAAAACACCAAATGGTGCAGCCATTAAGCAACACAGTATGGAGTTTCCTCAAAAAACTAAAGATGGAACTGCCAATTGAGCCAGTGATCCCACTTGTAGGAAAATATGCTAAGGGACACCAAACACCAATTAGAAACAATGTATGAACACATATGTTCATAGCAGCACAATTTGCAATAGCTAAAACTGGACACAGCCCAAATGCCATGAGTAGCTGAGTGGATAAATAAGCTGTGGTACATTTATGCCACGGAATACTATGCAGCAGTAAAAGAGAAAGACCTCTTATACTTTGGGACAGCATGGAGGGACCTGGAGAGAATCATGTCTGTGAAATAAGCCAGTCAGAGAAAGACAAGTGTCACATGATCTCACCCATATGTGGAACCTAATTAACAAAATAAGCTGATGAAGAGAATGGATCCAGAGACCTGGAGGCATGGAGCAGACTGGGGAATCTCAGAGGGATTCGTGGTCAGGTGGGTGGGTGGAAAGAGGTCAACCAACAAACTCGTATGCATCTGTGCATCATCCAGGGGCACAGACAATAGGATGGTGAAGACCTGGGCACCTGGGGCCGGGCTAGAAGGTGTCAATGGGGGATGAAGGGAACATGTGTCATACCTTCAACAATAAAGGTTTAATTTAAAGAAAAAAGAATTAGAACTTGGACCCTCAGACTCCCAATGAACATGGTCCCTGTGTCACCCATCTCTCAGGTGGGGTCAAGACCTCAGCTATGAAATACTCTGCCTCATGAATATGCAAAAGAGAGGAGGTACACCAGGTTAAATATGGGTAAGTCTGTGCCCTGAGGGCATCACCCACAGCCACACCCTCCCCTACAGAAGTGCTCACTGCACAGCCCTCAGCATGGACTGGAGCTGGAGAACCCTCCTCCTGGTGGCCATGGCGACAGGTAAGGGGCTCCTGTCCTGGGTTAAGGAGGGTCCAGGGACAGTCAAGGGGATTCCACTGACTCCTGTCTCCTCCCTACAGGTTTCCACTACCAGGTGCAGCTGGTGCAGTCTGAGGCTGAAGTGAGGAAGCCAGGGGCCTCCGTGAAGGTCTCCTGCAAGGCTTCTGGATACACCTTCACAGGCTACGCTATGCGCTGGGTGCGACAGGCCCCAGGTCAGGGCCTTGAGTGGGTGGGGAGGATTTATCCTGGAAGTGAAAACACAAACTACGCACAGAAATTCCAAGGCAGAGTCTCCATAACCGGAGATACGACCATGAGCACAGCCTACATGGAGCTCAGCAGCCTGAGAGCCCAGGACACGGCCGTGTATTACTGTGGGAGAGACACAGTGAGGGGAAGTCAGTGTGAGCCACACACTAACTTTGCTGAGGAGACAGCAGGGCTGGGCTGCAGGGAGCATTAAGGACAACAGAGGGCGCTCAGGACCAGCAAACCCAGGTTCCCAGCTCAGAGGCTGTCCCTGGAGGGTTGTGCAGGCTTCCTATTGGGGTCAAGGCTTTCTTCCCTCCTAGTGTCCTTGGGGCCCTTCCTGCTTCCCTCTTTGTGTCTTTAATTAGATTCTCTGCAGGAAAAAAGCAGGAAGTGGCTGTGTGTCAGATCTGGTTGACTTCTCATCTGTGAACTTCCTGTCACCATGTGCCTGATGGTCGCTCTCTGGGTTGACAAGGAAAACAGTGTAGGGATTCTTGTCCCCTCACTGAGAGCGAAGTCCTCCACCCTCCATGCAGTGCTGAGCAGGGAACATGGAGTCCAGGCCCCAAACCTCACCTGAGGGTGATCAGCTCCTTGATCTGCCCCAGGAGGAGCCCTTCGGGGGCAGTTAGCCAATTGCCTCTCACTGACATGGCTGCTCATAGAGGTCTAGGTTCTGACCCTGCAGGTGCTGACTCTCTCTGAGCCTGAAATTGCCCACCTCTCCGTGTGCTCCCGCTGAAGGCATGAAGCCCTGCTGGGCATATTCCTTGTGGGTCACAGAACCTGGTCCCAGGGGACGTGTCCCAACACCTGTCCCACTTCCCCTGGGGAACCACCTGCATCTTGAGAACCTTCTGAAGGGAGACATGGTCCCACCCACCTCTGCTGTGCCTCCATCTCCGCAGACACCACCCCATCCTCACCCTCTGCCTCCCACACTCTGTCCTCTGCCGCCCACGCTCTCACCCCATGGGCCTGCACAGGACAACCCCAGTGGCTGTGTCTGTCCTTGCCTTTGGGTAGTTGTAGGTTTTGCCTTAAGTGCCCCCCATGTCATCTCCTCATGCCCATCTCCTGTGCCAGGCCCTCCCTGAGATGCCAGGGCCAAGGCCACTCAGGTGGCCTGTGGTGACCTCACCTAACCTGCTAAGTTCCACGTGCAGTGCCCACATGTAATGTCAGGCACTTTCAGGCCCCACCTGTGTCAGGGGAAGACACAAATGAGCACTGACCTCACAGCACCTCCAACAGCTCACACCTGTGCTGAGGGAACCTCCAGGGGGCCATTAGATGCAGAGCATCGTAGTGGGTAAGTATGTGGCCACTGGGATCAGAGGGCAGCCAGGCAAGGGCTGGGGTCTGGTCACCTATGATGTTGCCAATGTCTCGCTGACCAGAGCCCAGTACACAGGGAGCTCTGTGAATCGTAAAATGCAGGAGGAGCCCAACCAGCATGGCTCACTGGTTGAGCATCGACCTATGAACCAGGAGGTCACCATTCGATTCCCAGTCAGGGCACATGTCTGGGATGTGGGAAACACCCCAGTGTGGGGCATGCAGCAGGCAGCCAACCAATAATTCTCTCTCATCATTGATGTTTCTATCTCTCTCTCCCTTCCTCTCTAAAATCAATTTTAAAAAATTTTAATGAATAGCCCTGACCGGTTTGGATAGAGCATCGGCCTGGGGACTGAAGGATCCCAGGTTTGATTCCGGTCAAGGGCATGTACCTTAGTTGCAGGCACATCCCCGGTGGGGGGTGTGCAGGAGGCAGCTGATCGATGCTTCGCTCTCATCGATGTTTCTGACACTCTATCCCTCTCCCTTCTTCTCTGTAAAAAATCAATAAAATATATTTTTTAAAAGTTTTAATAAATAAATAAATACATACATAAAAATCTTGCAGATTTGATTTGCAGTAGAGTCATATATGGGATGCAACTGAGCAATATTTCTCTCTCGATTAATGTTTCTCTCTTTCCTTCTCTCTCTCTCCTTTACTTTCCCTCTAAGAATGAATGAATATATCCTTGGTTGAGGATAAGGAAAACAATATCTATATCTATACTATTATGTGCATCTACAAATACATCAACATCTTTATCTCTATATCTATCTCTACATCTACATCCTATCTAATAATAGACAGATAGGGTAATTAACCGTACCTCCAATACGCTTCCCATTGGCTAATAAGGGCAATATGAAAATTAACTGCCAATCAAGATGGCGGCCGGCAGCCACGCAGCTGAAGCGAACAGAAGGCTTGGTTGCCCCGGCGATGGAGGAAGCTAAGGTTCCCCACCTGCCGCTGCCGGGCTCTGAGCTGCACTCTAACAATGTTACAATTATAGAAGCTAAACAAACCCCAGATACCTGCTTTCAGCAGCAGAGTCCTCAAATTTGGAGTCGGTTCTCCGCTGCAGTGACAGCTATAGAAGGTAAATAAATCCCAGAATTAAAAAAAAGGAAAGAAGGAGAGCTTGGGAGCTTCAGTCGCCCGCCAGCCTGAAAACGGCCCTCAGCCCCTCACCCAGACTGGCCAGGCACCCCAGTGGGAACCCCCACCCTGAAGGGGGTGCGACCAGCTGCAAACAACCATCAGCCCCTCACCCAGGCTGGCCAAGCACCCAAGCGGGACCCCCACCCTGATCCAGGACACCCTTCAGGGCAAACCAGCCAGCCCCCACCCATGCACCAGGCCTCTATCCTATATAATAAAAGGGTAATATGCAAAGTGACCCTAACAGCAGAAAGACTGGGAATGACTGGTCACTATGACACACACTGACCACCAGGGGGCAGACGCTCAATGCAGGAGCTGCCCTCTGGTGGTCAGGGGACTCTCACATGGGGAGCTCTGCTCAGCCACAAGCCAGGCTGATGGCTGCCAGTAGAGCGGTGGTGGTGGGAGCCTCTCCTGCCTCCTCAGCAGGGCTAAGGATGTCTGACTGCAGTTTAGGCCTGCTTCACACTGCAAGTGGACATCCCTGAGGGCTGCCGGGCTGCCAGAAGGATGTCTGATTGCCGTCTTAGGCCCAATCCCCTGGGGAGCAGGCCTAAGCCAGCAAGTGGTCATCCCCCGAGGGGTCCCAGGCTGTGAGAGGGCACAGGCCATGCTGAGGGACTCCCCCCGAGTGCACAAATTTTTGTGCACTGGGCCTCTACGCTATGAATAAATGAACATATTCTTCGGTGACTATAAAGAAAGAAGATCTACGTCAATCTCCATATCTATGTCTAAATCATCTATGATAAAAAAGCATAATATGCTACTCAGACTGGACAGCCTTCCAGATGAAGCCGCAGAGGCGGCAGAGGCCAAGCCCCTTGCACAAATTTTGTGCATTAGTCCTCTAGTATATCTATATCTATCTCTATGGGAAAAGTGCCTCATTGATTTTTATCCCCAAAGGAGTCTCTGATTGTTCCCACATCCTAATTCCTGACCACCTCCTGCAGCATAGCCCCTGCTGTGGAAGGAGAGGTCCCTGGGCACGGTGACCAGGACCCCCAGGAGGGCCTGGTTCTCTGAGGGCACAGTCAGCACCTCCTTCCAGGGGAAGCCCCAGAGACCAGGACCTCCCTCACCTCTTGCCCTTTGTATGTGCAGTCACATCCCATATGCAAATGCCCACACGGCCACCAGGCACACACACACAGTTGGCATCCACTTAAATGCAGAGCCTCCTCACCCTAGAGAATACGTTCTGGGGGAACGAGGACCTCACCTGCAAGACATGAATCCCATGTGGCTCTTCCTCTTCCTGCTGTCAGCTCCCAGATGTGAGTGAATCAGGGCTTAGACGTGAGGAGATGGGGACCCTGCGTCTGAGCCCAGGACTCACTGTGTTCTCTCTGTCCCAGGTGTCCTGTCCCAGGTGCAGCTGCAGGAGTCGGGCCCAGGACTGGTGAAGCCCTCGCAGACCCTCTCCCTCACCTGCTCTGTCTCTGGATTCTCCATCACAACCAGTGGTTATGTCTGGGACTGGATCCGCCAGCCCCCAGGGAAGGGGCTAGAGTGGATAGGGATCATACATAATAATGGAGCCACTTACTACAGCCCCTCCCTCAAGAGCCGAACCTCCATCTCCAGAGACACATCCAAGAACCAGTTCTCCCTGCAGCTGAGCTCTGTGACCACCGAGGACACGGCCGTGTATTACTGTGCAAGACACACAGTGAGGGGAAGTCAGTGTGAGCCCAGACACTAACCTCCCTGCAGGAAGATCTCTGACCACAAGGGGGGTCACAGGGTCTCTGAACACAAGGACCATCCCAGCAGCAGGTGCAGTTGGAGGTCTGGGCTGGATCCTGTGTGGCTTCCTCTTCATGTCAAAGTTTCCCCCAGGGAACCTCTGGATCCTGATTCTTTGCTGATGTCTGAGTCTCTGAGTGAGAAAGTCAGTTGTAAAGAGAGAGAACTTTCTCCTGTGAACAAAAGGTAGAGAGTCTCTTTCATGCACACTTGGGCCATAATGAGTTTTATCATCAAATCTTCTGACCCACGTCACCTGAATCTAACAAGAGGCTCTAATCACCCAACAGTGCAGCTCCCCTGAATGCTGGACCGTGGGCCCCACATGTGTGTGACCCCAAAGCTGCAGAAGAAGGACCCACAGGGTGACAGTCCTGGTCTTGTCCTCATGCTCACAGCACCCAGAGGAGTGGACACCATGCAGAAGCAGAGACACAGCAGCTGGTACAGATGTTCATGACACACACACACCAAGAGCACGTGGGATGGTTATTATGCTCCTGATTGAAACCCCTGAGAAGCACAGGAAAGATCACTCAGCAAGTCAGAACTGCTTGAATGGAGACTGGAAAGGAGAGGGCGCAGGGCTTTTATTTTGGCGAGGTGGTGGGGGAGAGGGAGGAATTCTGCTTCCAGGGACTTGTGTGGTTTCAATCTCCCAATAACTTCTACAGAGAAAACTATGGCCTCCTCCCTCATGCCTGGCACTGCTTTCCCTGTGGCCCCTGCAGTCCCAGGCCCAGGTGAGCTGCCTCATGAACCACCTCCTCCCCAAGGCCCTGCCACCAGCTGGGCAGCAGCCACCACCTTGGTCCTGCTGTCCCCTCTCAGTCCTCACGTTGCCATGGGCCACAGCAGGGCCAAGCGCTTCAAGGGACCTCAGTTCTCCCTCCAGGCGACTGTCAGGCCCAGTTGGCAGCAGCAGAGAAGGGGACTGAGCTAGAGGAGGCGCAGCTGCAGGAAAAGCTCAAGCCCCCAGCTCCCAGGTCCTGAGTGCGCATGCCCAGGGCTGGCCCAGCTGGTGCTCCTGGACCTGGGGAACCTGGTGGCCTGGACCCCTGCACCCTCCACCTCTGGCCGCTGCTGCTGGACCCCAGCCTGGCTGTGAGGGAGAGGCGGCGGCGCCTCAGGGGTCTCAGTGCTTTGGAGGCTTTGAGGTTTGGGAAGATATGGTGCCTGCGGATGCCATGACCCGGGTCGCACTGCTCCCAGAGGGCAGCGCTGGTGGGTTCAGACCCGGCGCCTCCATGGAGGAGAAAGAGCAGAACAGAAACCCTGTGAGAACATGGCAGCGAAGCTGCACATGCTGAGGAAGGTGTGTGAGCGCAGTGATGGTACAGCGTCTGTGCTAAGCACAGAGGGCGTTTGGAGATGGTGGGTCCGTGTTTGGGTGGGTTTCCCCCAGGGGACCTGGCTGCTGCAGGAGCATGTTTTCTGCGGGCGGTCCCTGGGGTCCCCCAGAGCTACTGGAAGCGCTCAGGGTGCATGCTGTCTCCTGGGGGTCCCTGGAGCGTGTCCTGTGGGCTGCGCAGTGTGGAACTCAAAGGACATGGTTCTGTCCAAGAGTCGAGCAGGAATCATAAGCGCCTCCAAAGGGCTCATCTAAAGTTTTGAAAATGGACTCGGGCGCAGAAGTCACTCAGACGCAGGAGGCCGAGATGGAGATGGAAACAGCCCTGGAAGCCGAGGAAAGGCTGCAGAAGGTGAAGGGCGGGGTCTGACCACAGCGATGAGATGGAGGAGGCTCCTCCTGAGAGAAGGGTGAGGAAGAAATTATGCATCTGGGACTGACTTCAGCCCGTTCACCAGGAGCCCCAGACCTGCTGCAGGTCCTCTTCATGAACCCCGCTGGGGCCTTTGGACCTCGGGCTAGAACGGGGAAGTGGGTGTGGATGGGGGAGGACGCGGCCCCTTTCCCAGGGGGGGCGAGGGCAGGATCCCTCCCCATTTTCTCCCCCCGGACCCCGAAAACCTCAGTCGATCAGCACTCCTCAAAACGGGCAGCCGCCAGAGATGGTTGCATAGTGTCTGCGGTGGACCAGATGTCCAGGCCCGGACTTGGTCTCAGGCTGGGAAGTGGAATCACTGTGTCAAATAGGAGCTCCATTTTTAATTTTTAGGTGGAAACTCTATACTGATTTCCATAATGGCTGCACCAGTCTGCATTGCTAATGGACCAAATAAACTGATGAACAAAAATAGACCCAGAGACATAGAAGCATGAACAGACCATGGAACCTCAGTGGGAAGGCAGGGGAGGGTCGGTGGGAAGAGATCAACCAATGAACTTCTCTGCATATATGCTTAATCAATGGACACAGAGAATGGGGTGGTGAGGGCCTGGGGAGGGAATGGGAGCGAGCAGTGAGGATAATGGGGAGAAAAGGAGGTCCTATGCAATACTTTCAACAATAATAAAGGTTAGAAGAGAGAGAGAGAGAGAGAGAGAGAGAGAGAGAGAGAGAGAGAGAACCTCCTGTTCACAATCCAAGCATCCAGTCCCAGCCTTGCTCTCTCCCCCCTCCGTGTCACTACTCACTTTCCCTCCATAACTTCAAATGCACAAACCCAGCTACAAACGATTATTCTCCAGAACATTTGAGGTCTTGCTCCCCAAAAGTTGTCAACTCTTTGGCTGGAATAAAATCTTATAAAACATTCTCTCCATGTTTGGACAGTTCTTACATCAACGTGTTGTCTTTACTTCATTTACCACATATGTTCATCCAGGTTTCTTCCCTGTGTGGAGACGGGGGTGCACACACTTATTAAAACCTATTACCCCAGTCCTAACCGGTTTGGCTCAGTGTATAGAGCATCGGCCTGTGGACTCAAGGGTCCCAGGTTCGATTCAGGTCAAGGGCATGTACCCTGGTTGCGGGCACATAGCCTGTGGGGAGTGTGCAGGAGGCAGCTGATCGATGTTTCTCTCTCATCGTTGTTTCCAACTCTCTATCCCTTTCCCTTCCTCTCAGTAAAAAAAAAAAAAAAAACAATAAAATATATTTAAAAGAAAAAAACAAAAAAAAACCCTACTACCTCTACATGGTGGAGGAGGTGACTCTAAAGAGTTCACACCCTTTGGTGTGGGGATGACGCTCCAACCACTGAGGCCCATCAGCCAGGGCTCCATTTGTAAATGATGGAAATTCTCCCACTTTGAGAGGCTTGGAAATAGGGCTTTTGCACATGAACAGCAGGAAGCTGAGTGAAATCTGTGCTTTCAGGAGGCAGATGTGTGCTTGTGAGAGTGGCAGCAGATTAGAGACGGGGACTGTGGCCACAGCATCCAGCCCAGCCTCTCCTTCCCCCTCACCTGTAGAGGTTCAAGTTTTGTGGAGGATCTGATTGAGGAAAATAACAAGGGGAATCAATCAGCTTCAAAATAAAAGCATCATTAAATTCACATTCTTATTCCTAAACCCCAAAAAGGCAACATGGCCCACAGCGGGTGAAGGAGAGTGAGAGGAAGCCCCATTCATATGCCTCTGGGGGAGCACACCTGGGTCCTCATCAAAACCCTGAGGAAGGAGGACTCTCAATCCTGGAAGCTGCGCCCAAAGGAATGGGGTCAGGGTGACGGGTCTCAGGAAAGGAGGGAGGGAGTGGGGTCAGGATGGGACCCCTTGTGGCCAGCATCCTTGAGTCCTTTCCCATCTGGGGTTGCCCCTAGGAAGACAAGGTCAGGCATGCAGCCCAGGGTCCCAGCTGCACCTTATATGCAGACTCCATGCAAATGAAGTTCTCCTCCTGCTCATAATAGGGGGCCCTTGCCCGGCATGCTGGGGAGACACCCAGAACCCAAGCGCCTGAGACAGGACCCCAGCGACTCCACCATGGACTTGGTGCCAAGCTGCGTTTTCCTCCTGATCATTTCTCAAGGTCATTCTCCGGAGTGGGGAGCGCTGAGACCTGTGCCTGTGCCTGTTGGTGCTTCCATGTGATTCTCAGTCCACCTTGTGTCTCTGTGTTTGCAGGTGTCCAGTGTGAGGAGCAGCTGGTGGAGTCTGGGGGAGGCCTGGTACAGCCTGGGGGTCTCTGAGATTCTCCTGTGCAGCCACTGGATTCAGCTTCAGTAGCTACGACATGAACTGGGTCCACCAGGCTCCAGGGAAGGGGCTGGAGTGGGTCGCATACATTAATAGAGGTGGTGGTAGCACATATACTCCAACTCCGTGAAGGGCCGCTTCACCATCTCCGGAGACAATGCCAAGAACAGGCTGTATCTACAAATGAGCAGCCTGAGAGCCGAGGACACAGCCGTGTATTACTGTGCAAGAGACACAGTGAGGGGAAGTCAGTGTGAGCCCAGACACTAACCTCCCTGAGGAGACAGCAGGGCTGGGCTGCAGGGAGTGCTCAGGACCCTCAGCACAGAGAGCAGCCCCAGGAGCAGGGGCAGAGTGATGTGGGAGGGAAGGGCCTCCCTGTTGGGCTCAGGGATTTCCTCTCAAGCTCTCAGCTGCCTCCAGGGATGGCTCCTGCTCTTTCTCTGAGGCTCTCATTTCCCGCTTTCTCACTGCAGACCCCAGAGGAGGGGGTAGCACTGCTGCTGGCAGAGGACATGTGGGCAGTGATGGGGACTCTCCTCACCAACATGATACTGTACATAGAAAACCCAAAGGATTCGACCAACAAACTAATTGATTTAAGAAACAAATTTGGTAATGCAGCAGTTTACGAAATTAACAGCCAAAAATCGATGGTACCTTTATGCACCAATAATGAATTCTGAGAAAGGGACATCAAACTAACAATCACATTTACCAGTGCATCAAAAAAATTATGATATTTAAGAATAAACTTGACAAAGCAGGTAAAAGGCTGGTACTCAGAAATATACAGGATTATGAATAAAGAGATAGAGGAAGATATAAACAAGTGGAAAAATATACCATGATCATGAATTGATAGAATAAACATCATTAAAATGTCCATATTACCCAAACACTCTACAGATTCAATTTAATCCCTATTAAAATAGCAACAGCATATTTCACAGATCAACAACAAATACTCCAAAAATGTATATGGAACCAAAAAAAAAAAAGACCCCAGTTAGCCACAGCTATCTTGAGAAAGAAGAACAAAGGTGGAGTGATCACAATATGAGATATTGAATTATATTCCAAAGCAATAGTAATCAAAACAGCCTGGTACTGGCACAAAACAAGCATATATATCAATGGAACTGAACAGAGAGACCAGAAATCTACCCAAGACATTATGCTCAATTAATATTTCACAAAGGAGTAAAGAGCATACCATGGAGTCAAAACAGACTCTTCACTAATTATTGTTGGGAAAATTGGACGGATAAACGTACAAAAACAAATACACAAACATACACCATACACAGAAGTAAACTCAAAATAGTTAAAAGACCTAAAGGTAAATAGGGAAACCATAAAAAACCTATAAGGAACCATAGGAAGCAAAATCTCAGACATCTCTCATAGCAATGTGTTTACAGATACATCTCCCAGGACAAAGGAAACTAAGGAGAAACTAAACAAATGGGAAGACATCAAAATAAAAACTGTCTGCCCAGCAAAAGATACCATCAACAAAATGAAAAGGGAGCCCACAGTATGGGAGGACATATTTGGCAAGGATACATGTGATAAAGGGTTAATATCCAAAATGTATAAGAAACCAATACAACTTAACCAAAGGAAGACAAACAATCCAATTTAAAAATGGGCAAAGGACCTAAATACACACTTCTCCAAAGGGGACATACAGATGACCAAGAGACATATGAAAAATGCTCAAAGTCACTGACCATCAGAGAGATGCAAATTAAAAGGACAATGAGGTATCAGCTCACATCTGTCATAATGGCTGCCATCAACAAATCAACAAACACCAGGCATAAACAATGTAGGCACCCCTACGTTTATAGCAGCACAATTTGAAATAGCTAAGATCTGGAAACAGCCCAAATTCCCATCAGTAGCTGAGTGGATAAAAAGCTGTAGTATATTTATTGCATGGAATACTATGCAGCAGTAAAAGAGAAGGATCTCTTCCCATTGGGACAGCATGGAGGGACCTGGAGAGTATCATGTAAGTGAAATAAGCCAGTCAGAGAAAGACAAGTATCACATGACCTTACTCATAAGTGGAACCTAAATAACAAAATACCCTAACCGGCTTGGCTCAGTGGATAGAGCATCAGCCTGCAAACTCAAGGGTCCCAGGTTTGATTCCGGTCAAGGGCATGTACCTTGGTTGCGGTCACATCCCCAGTAGAGGGTGTGCAAGAGGCAGCTGATGGATGTTTCTCTCTCATCGATGTTTCTAACTATCCCTCTCATTTCCTCTCTGTAAAAAATCAATAAAATATATTAAAAATAAAATAAAATAACAAAATAAACTGATGAAGAGATTGGATCCAGAGACCTGGAAGCATGGAGCAGACTGGGGAATATCAGAGAGAAAACGTGGTCTGGTGGAGGGTGAGAAGAGGCCAACCAACACGCTAGTATGCATATGTGCATCATCCAGGGACACAGACAATAGGATGGTGAAGATCTGGGCACCTGGTGCCGGGCTAGAAGGTGTCAATGTGGGATCAAGGGGACATGTGTAATACCTCCAACAATAAAGGTATAAAGAAAAAAGAATTAGGCACTGACCACCAGGGGGCAGCTCCTGCATTGAGCGTCTGCCCCTCGTGGTCAGTGTGTGTCATAGTGACCAGTCATTCCCAGTCGTTCTGCTGTTAGGGTCAATTTGTATATTACCGTTTTATTATATAGGATAGAGGCCTGGTTCATGGGTAGGGGCTGGCTGGTTTGCCTTGAAGTGTGTCCTGGATCAGGATGGGGGTCCTGCTGGGGTGCCTGGACAGCCTGGATGAGGGGCTGATGGCTGTTTGCAGGCTAGCGAAGCACCCACCGGGACCCCTCACCCATGCGTGTGTGTCCACCCTAGGTGAAGGGCTGAGGGCCGTTTTCAGGCTGGCCACGCCCCCTGGTGACCCAAGCTTCTAGCCTGTCCTTTTTTCTTCTTTTTCTGGAATTTATTTATCTTATATAATTGAAAATTTGTAGCCCTGAGCAGAGCCCAGATCTGCTGGAAGCCTGGGTTGCCCAGCCCTTCCTTGAGCAGAGGCCACAGCACTGGAAGCAGGTATCTGGGATTTATTTGTCTTCTATCATTGAAACTTTGTAACCTTGAGTGGAGCTCAGGGCCAGCGAGGCAAGGCAGGAAGCTAGGCTTCCTCCATCACCAGGGGCAACCCAAGCCCCCTGTTTGCTCCAGCTCCATGGCCGACGCCATCTTTGTGACGGAATGATGGAGAGATAATTAATTTGCATGTTAGTCTTTTAGTAGATCAGATTATAAAAATTCAGCAAACATTGAAAAGGGGGTCATTACATGTGTACAAAAAAAAGACTATAGAAAATAGGAGAAATACGAAAAAGATGGTGATACTGAGGGTAGTAGTGACTGTGATGGTACTGATGACCATAGAATGGGGTGGGGACTTGGTCCATTGTCCTGGGTGGGGTCTCTCCCCTTTCAAAGGCCATCAGTTAGTTGGAAGGTCTTGTCTCAAAGTTTCTGTGGGGCCTTTGTGGTTTCAAGTTCCAATGACATCTAAAGAAGAGACTCCTGCTTTTATTATTTGATAAAAGTCATTGTGGGCGGATAACCACCATGTCTACAAAATGTGAGAACAATTATAAGTAAGCAAATGATGCTGATGATGCTGATGATGGACAGAGACAAGGGCACTGGTCCACAGAAATGAAGGCTCCTCATACAGACACACCATCACCATGGCTCCTCCAGTGAGGGGTGTCTACTCCTCCTTCCAAGTGTTGAGAGATTTCATAAATGGGACCCCAAAGAATAAGGCAGCTTCAGTAATCAATGGTGAGATCAGATCAGTAATGACCCCAAAGGTATCCAAGTGCTAATCCTATGGACCTGGGAAGGAGTCACCTATAGAACAGAGACACTGTGAGAATGTGCATGTAGGAAACAGGGGTCCCCTTCCTACCAGTTTGCAGTGACAGTTTACTGATTTCTCTTGATCCCTGCCTGCATTATCTTCAACATTTCTACATCAAATCCCGCTCATCATTATTCAGGTATTTCCTACGATGACACAAGCTGTCTCTAACATGGCCTGCAATTCCTCCTGGGATTTCACTGGAGGAGGCTTTAAACCCACATGTCCAGTAACTCTCTGTCCATGAGCATCAGGCACATTTCTGTCATGTGACTCAACACAGTGCCAGCTTCCTCCCCTCACCCAGTTCCACAGTCACGTCCACATTTATGGGTAGTTTCCCAGTATCTCTCCCCTCTGATACCAGACTGCTCCAGTCCCAGTGGCTGCTGTAGCCAATCCACATGGGCAGTGGAGGCCCAGCATTTTCTGAGAAATTCTTTGTAAAATCACCCAAAACAGCACCCATCAAAGAAAATAGTGATGAACTGAACTTTAATAAAATAAATACATTTGCCCCATCAAATATTCCATCAATTAATTTTAATGACAAGCTTGGCAAGAGAATATCTTTCCAAATCCTGTGCCTGATGGGAGAATGTGTGCATTACACATTAAGGATGTTGTGCTTTCCTGTGGAGAAAATGCATGCTAGGAATTCTCCAATTCCCCTCACTCTGAACCCCAACATCACTGATAACAGTAGACTGAAAAATCAGGTCACTTAACAGGCTTCCATATCATTTAAAATATGAGAGATTCTCAATGGTTCACATGCATAGTCACTGCTATCATTTCTAATCTTTTCTCCAGGTTAAAACATGATGATCTCTGAGTGATTAGCTCAGGGTCTGTGCAATATGCAATGGGCTTGCATAAGGGAAGAGTTTTCACAGTGTATTATCCCATATAATAAAAGATTAATGTGCTAAGTGTACGGTCGACCAGTCGGCTGTTCAATCAAGCAATCAAAGTGTAATATGCTAATGATCTGCTAGGGTCCCTAAACTGCTCTCTACGAAGTGCAATGACCACCAGGGGGCACGTGCTCTAACCAGAAGGTTAGCTTGCTGCTGGGGTACAGCCTATAGGGACTGAGAGAGATGTTCCCTACATGCCTTGGAGCCCTCTGACAGTCCCTCCCTGACTGGCCAACTTCCCACGTTTCTCCCCAGCCCCGATTGTGCACTGATAGGGCTTCTTGGCTTGGCCTGCACCCTCTCACCATCAGGGATACCTTGGGGGATATCCGACTGCTGGTTTCAGCCCAATCCCGCAAGCCAGGGCAAAGGAACCCACTGCTGCATGAATTAGTGCACTGGGCCTCTAGTAACACAATAAAAAGTTTCCAACAACAAGAATCAAGGGTCTCCCTTTTTCTTGTGCTTTCGTAGTAGTTACTCATATCAAAGTGAATACCGACCTCAAGCCCTATACTTATTAGGAAAAGGCTGACCCACATGCAAATTTCTGGTCAAGCTCCAGGGTACATCCTCTCCTGGGCTGTGCAGGCTCACAGCTCTCTCCACACACAGTGTTGAGGTCTCTGGGAAGGCAGCGCTGTGGTCTAGAAGAAGAGGCTGCTGGGTCTTCTCCTGTGCCTGCTGACAGCCCCCCGAGGTGAGGGTCTCAGGGCTCAGACAGCGGTCATGGGATGTCTGTGACTACAGGTGACTGACAGGACTGATGCTGCTTGTCCCCAGGTGTCCTGTCCCAGGTGCAGCTGCAGGAGTCGGGCCCAGGACTGGTGAAGCACTCGCAGACCCTCTCCCTCACCTGCACTGTCTCTGGATTCTCTCTGACGAGCTATGGTGTACACTGGATCCGCCAGGCTCCAGGAAAGGGCCTGGAGTGGGTCGGGGTTATGTTTGGTGGTGGAAGTACAGACTACAACCCAACACTGAAATCCCGCCTCAGCATCACCAGGGACACGTCCAAGAGCCAAGTTTACTTAACACTGAACAGGCTGAGAGCTGAGGACACAGCCGTGTATTTCTGTGCAAGAGACACAGTGAGGGGAAGTCAGTGTGAGCCCAGACACAAACCTCCCTGAGGAGACAGCAGGGCTGGGCTGCAGGGGGTGCTCAGGACACCAGGGGGCGCTCAGGACCCACAGTACAGAGAGCTGCCCAGGTGCAGAGCAGA
>NW_005872354.1:0-5638 GCF_000147115.1 Myotis lucifugus | reverse complement strand
GAGAGAAGGGCCTTCCTGTTGGGCACAGGGATTTCCTCTCAAGCTCTCAGCTGCCTCCAGGGAAGGCTCCTGCTCTTTCTTTGAGGCTCCCATTTCCCGCTTTCGCACTGCAGACCCCAGAGGAGGGGGTAGCACTGCTGCTGACAGAGGACATGAGGGCAGTGATGGGGACTCTCCTCACCAAGTGTCTGTATTTCCTGCTTTTCTTTCTCCACAGAGACCATGCTCAGTGCTCTCATCGGCCTGTGGTTGGAAACTTTCCCACCAAGAGAGACCCCAGCACAGTCCAGGCCCATGTGTGCTGACCTCGGGGTCTGACCCACATGCCCACATGTCCCCATGGGGCCCCTCCTTCTGACAGGCCCACAGTAAATAAAACAGGTGCATGTCCCGCGGACAGTGGAAGCCAGATGGACCCATCTGAATGGTGCAAAGGGCCCTTGAGGGCTGCCCCCTGGTCACCTCCCCTGTATAGGTGCCAGGACTTGCTGTTTCTGGTGCCACAGGAAATGACCTCAGCTCTCTCCCCATAGGTGTCACACCAGCACTGATGTGAGATGACAGCAGTGTGTGTATCCGTGTTGTGCAGTTTCATAGGGCTGTTTAAAACGGTTCATTGGAAATCATCTCATTTCAACAAGCAACTGACTTGGGAAATCTCTTGGTGAACAAGACAGCTTTAAAATATTCCAAAATATTACTTAAAATCATGGGCTAAAGTTTGACATTTCATAATGACGGGGTTGTATCCTCTGTAGATCAGTCCTTTGAGGGCTCAGACGGGATAATAACCCAGGTAGAGGCTGCTTGTGGAGTTGTTGCTCTATCTCAGCATTTTCCCAGCCTCCATGTTGTAGGTGCTGTAGTGGCTCCACCTTCACCTCACTCACATCTGTAGGACGGAGGAGACTTCCCACACTTCCCTCCTTGCTCCTTTGGTGGGTTTCCAGGAGCCATGAGAACCCACTGTGTCTGTAAAGCTTCCCCAAGTCATACATTGCTCCCCGACCTCTGTGTGTCTCCCCTTTTCTCCTCCTGATTGAAGGCTCTGGTGACTACAGAACCTTTCACCATCATGAATAGGACTTGGTGAAACCATGAGCTGGTTCTTTGAAAAGATAAAACATATTGATGAACCAATAACCAGACTCAACAGGAAACAAAGAGAGGGGACCCAAATAAATAAAATCAGAAATGAAAGCGGAGATGTAACAACCGACACCCCAGAAGTCAAAATGATTGTAATCAAGTGCTATGAACAACTATATGCCAACAAGCTGGACAAATTGGATGAAATGGACAAATTCCTAGAAAAACACAGTACCCCAAAACTGAAACAGGAAGAATCAGAAAACCTGAGTATGCCAATAACAACTGAGGAAATAGAAGCAGGAATCTAAAACCTCCCAGCAAACAAAAGTCCTGCTCTGAGAGACTTCACAGGAGAGTTTTACCAAACATCCAAAGACGAACTAACACCTATACTCCCCAAACTATTTTTAAAAAAATCCAAGAGGAAGAAACAGTTCCAAACTTTTTTCATGAGCCCAGCATTATCCTAATTCCAAAACCAGATGACACTACCAAGAAAGAGAATTACAGGCCAATATCCCTGATGAACATAGATGCTAAAATCCTCAAAAAAATATTAGCAAATTGTATCTAAACATATTTTTAAAGATACACCATGGCCAAATGGGATTCATCCAGGGATGCAGGGCTGGTACAATATTCACAAATCAATAAACATGATACACCACATAAACAAACTGAAAGACAGAAATAACATGACCATATCTATAGATTCAGAAAAAGCATTCGACAAAACCCAACACCCACTTTTGATAAATACTCTCAACAAAGTGGGAGAAGAGGACTCATATCTCAACACAATAAAGGACACACATGACAGAGGCACAGCCAGAATCATCTCAATGAGCAAAAACAGAAACCATTTCCCCTAAGAAATGGAACAGAACACAAATGCCCGCTTTCACCTCTCTTATTCCACATAGAACTGAAGTCCTAGCCACAGAAATCAGACAAGACGAAGAAATAAAAGGCATCCAAATTGGAAAGGAGGAAGTAAAACTCTTATTATTCATAGAAGACATCATATTGTACATAGAAAACCTAAAGAATCCACACACAAAAAAAACCACACACACACACCTAGATTGAATAAATGAATTCAGCAATGCAGCAGGATACAGAATTAACACCCAGAAATCAATGGTACTATTATGCATCAATAATGAATTCTCAGAAAGGTAAACCAAACAAACAACTCCACTTAGCAGTGCATCAAAAAATTGTGATACTTAAGAATAAACTTAACCAAGCAGGTAAAAGACTTGTACTCAGAAAAATACAGGGTGTTGAATAAAGAGATAGAGGAAGATATAAACAAGTGGGAAAATGTACCAAGATCATGTATTATTAGAATTAACATCATTAAAACTTCCAATTTACCTAAAGCACTCTACAGATTCAATGTAATCCCTATTAAAACAGCAACAGCATATTTCATAGATTTACAACAAATACTCCAATAATTTATATGGAACCAAAAAGAGCCAAATTAGCCACAGCAATCTTGAGAAAGAAGAACAAAGGTGGAGGGATCACAATACCAGACATTGAATTATACTCCAAAGCCATAGAAATAAAAACAGCCTGGTACTGGCACAAAAACAGGCATATACATCAATGGAACACAACAGAGAAATCCACCCAAGCCATTATGCTCAATTAATATTTGACAAATGAGGCAAGAGCATACAATGGAGTCAAAGCAGTCTCTTTCATAAATATTTTTGGAAAATTGGACAGATAAACATGCAAAAAAATGAAACAATACACGAACATACACCATACACAGGAGTAAACTCAAAATGGTTAAAAGACCTAAAGATGAGTAGGGAAAATCCCATAGGCAGCAAAATCTCAGACATCTCTCATAGCAATGTGTTTACAGATACATCTCCAAAGACAAAGGAGACTAAGGAGAAAATAAACAAATGGGAATACATCAAAATAAAAACTGTATGCCCAGCAAAAGAAACCATCAACAAAATGGAAAGGGAGCCCACAGTATGGGAGGACATATTTGGTAAGAATCCATGTGATAAAGGGTTAATATCCAAAATGTATAAGAAACCCATACACTTAACCAAAGGAAGACAAACAATCCAATTATAAAATGGGCAAAGGACCTAAATACACACTTCTCCAAAAGGAACATACCGATGGCCAAAAGACATTTGAAAAAAGCTCAAAGTCACTGACCATCAGAGAGATGCAAATTAAAAGGACAATGAGGTATCAGCTCACACCTGTCAGAATGGCTACCACCAACAAATCAACAAATGACAAGTGCTTGCGAGGATGTGGTTGAAAGGGAACCCTCATAGTCTGCTGGTGGAAATGCAGCCTGGTGCAGCCACTGTGGAACACACTATAGACTTTCCTCAAAAAATTAAACATGGAACTGCCATTTGACCTAGTGATCCCACTTTTAGGAATATATGCTAAGGGAACCAAACACCAATCAGAAACAATGTATGCACCCCTATGTTCATAGCAGCACAATTTGCAATAGCTAAGATCTGGAAACAGCCCAAATGCCCACGAGTAGATGAGTGGATAAAAAAGCTGTGGTACATTTATGCTACTGAATACTATGCAGCAGTAAAAGAGAAGGATCTCTTATGCTTTGAGACAGCATGGAGGGACCTGGACAGTATCATGGTTAGTTCAATAAGCTAGTGAGATAAAGACAATTATCACATGACCTCACTCATATGTGGAATCTAATGAACAAAGTAACTGATGTAGAGAATGGATCCAGAGACGTCGAAGTATGGAGCAGACTGGGGAATCTCAGAGGGATTCGTGGTCGGGTGGGAGGGTGGGAAGAGGTCAACCTACAACTTCCTATGCATATGTGCATCATCCAGGGACACAGACAATAGGATGGTGAAGACCTGGGCACCTGGGGCCGGGCTAGAAGGTGTCAATGGGGGATGAAGGGGAACATGTGTAATACCTTCAATAATAAAGGTATAATTTAAAGAAAAAGAATTAGGACTTGGACCCTCACACTCCCACTGAACATGGTCCCTGTGTCACCCATCTCCTCTCACGTGGGATCAAGACCTCAGCTATAAAATACTCTGCCTCATGAATATGCAAAAGACAGGAGGTAGACCAGGTTAAATATGGGTAAGTCTGTGCCCTGAGGGCATCACCCACAGCCACACCCTCCCCTACAGAAGTGCTCACAGCACAGGCCTCAGCATGGACTGGAGCTGGAGAACCCTCCTCCTGGTGGCCATGGTGACAGGTAAGGGGCTCCTGTCCTGGGTTAAGGAGGGTCCAGGGAGAGTCAAGGGGGATTCCACTCACTCCTGTCTCCTCCGCACAGGTGTCCACTCCCAGGTGCAGCTGGTGCAGTCTGGGGCTGAGGTGAGGAAGCCTGGGGCCTCTGTGAAGGTCTCCTGCAAGGCTTCTGGATACACCTTCACCAGCCACTACATGCACTGGGTGCGACAGGCCCCAGGACAGGGGCTTGAGTGGATGGGGAGGATTTATCCTGGAAGTGGAAACACAAACTACGCACAGAAGTTCCAAGGCAGAGTCTCCATAACCGGAGACACGTCCACGAGCACAGCCTACCTGGAGCTCAGCAGCCTGAGAGCCGAGGACATGGCCGTGTATTACTGCGCAAGAGACACAGTGAGGGGAAGTCAGTGTGAGCCCAGACACAAACCTCCCTGAGGGAGACAGCAGGGTTGGGCTTCAGGGAGCGCCCAGGACACCAGGGGGCGCTCAGAATCAGCAAACCCAGGGTCCCAGCTCAGAGGCTGTCCCTGGAGGGTGGTGCAGGCTTCCTATTGGGGTCAATGCTTTCTTCCCTCCTAGTGTCCCTGGGGCAGTTCCTCTTCCTTCTTTGTGTCTTTAATTAGATTCTCTGCAGGAAAAGGGCAGGAAGTGGCTGTGTGTCAGATCTGGTCGACTTCTTATCTAGGTCCTTCCTGACACCTGGTCCCTGATGGTCGCTCTCTTGGTTGACAAGAAAAACATTGTAGGGATTCCTGTCCCCTCACTGAGAGCGACGTCCCCCACCCTCCAAGCAGTGCTGAGTGGTGAACACGGATCCAGTCCCCAAACCTCACCTGAAGGTGATCAGCCCCTTGCTTTGTCCCAGGAGGAGCCCTTTGGGGCAGTTATCCTCTTGCCTTTCACTGACATGGCTGCACATGGAGGTGTCCGGTCGACCCTGTGGCATTGCTCTCTGCGAGCATGAAAGTGCAGCGCACCGTGAGCCCCACAGGAAGGTGGAAAGCCTGCTGGGAGATGTCATCGTGGAAAAAAAAAATTCCGAAGGTATGAGTGTAATCCCAGCTACGCCTCCTTTGGGAACGTTTACCTCTCTCACCCTCCCCCCCTCACGCAATACATACTAGAAATTAGTGTAGTAGATTTGTGAGGCGCGATGGTGCGACAGCCAGGAGTGACGCCGACTTGTATCGATATTAGGTCTACACGAGAAATAAAGGGCGATCGCACGTGTACTGTGTGGGTTTGCAGCTAGGCACGAGAAAAACACACCGACCTACATCATCCGGCTGACGAT
>NW_005872353.1:71219-72570 GCF_000147115.1 Myotis lucifugus | reverse complement strand
AACCTGGAGCCTGAGGTACGCAATAGGAGTGTGTGCACATAAATGACCTCTTCCCTACTTCGGCCATCCCAGCCCCTCCCCCCACCCCCAGCTCTGGCCAGGCCCCTCACCTGGAGCCTGCCCCTGGCCAGGCCCCTGTTCTGGAGGGGGTGCCTCACAAGCCTCAGCCAATCATTAGAGGCCAGAGGCGGGGCTACCTGAGGAGGGACCGATGCCTGCTGCCCTCTCCTCTCCGGACCTGGCATCCGGCTCGCTCTCGGACCGGGGCACATCCATGCCAGACTCCAGGGAGAGCTCAGCCTGGTTTCATTCCCTTAGTGCAGGGGTGGGGAACCTTGTCTCCACCCAGGGCCATGTGGATAAGTATAACATCATCCGGGGGCCACAGAATATTATCACTTAAACATTAGCCTGCTGTAGCAGGTCAAACATTCATTAACTCACCCTTCATGCCTGGGCAGGGCCTGACCACATGATTCCGAGGGCCTTATACGGCCCGTGGGCTGGACATTCCCCACCCCTGTCTTAGTGGCAGGACGCCTTGCAGGATGCCCATGGCCTCCGGGGCACTGGGACCCTGCAGGGCTCCAGCTTTCTTAGTGTTATGATAAACTAAAATAATATAGACTTTAAAAATTCAGTGGCCTTGCAAGAATAAAAGCCAGAGGCCTGCAACCATTTCTTCCTCTCTCCCAGCTACCACGGTCCATGTTAACCGTTCGCCCCTTCTTTGGGTGGTTAGGACGACACAATACATGTCCATTCTTACATCTCGATTGGGTTGAAATATCGATTTGGGGTCATCTGTTCCTGATGACAGCTGCTGGCTAATGACCTAGCTCCTTGAGACCACGTCCAATGTCATTGTCATATTGTTGTTCATACAGTCACCACCATTTACAGAATTCCCAGTGCGTCAGTGTTGTTACGCAGCGGGAGATGTGCCCTTGTTTGAATCTCCTTTCTTGTGCAGCCTTTTTGTTTTTCCTGGAGTTTCCAGTTGCCTTTGCTTTTGTTTGTTTGTTTGTTTTCCCTCTTGGTCTTTATAATATCCTCATGTGGGGAAGGGCTATGGTATTTGTGGTCTGTTTTCTCCTCACGTGCTACATCATGTCCTTTTTGTTCCCGGAGACCTGCTGTCTGGGACTCTCTGATCTCCTGCTTCTATCTGGACTGGTATTCATTAGCCTGAACCATCTAAGCATTTATCAGAGACACACGATCTAGCAGGATGCACGGGGGGGAACAGGCCTGTGATCTAGCAGCCTGGTCTCTGAACAGTTCCACGAAGCCTCCTTAAACCTCGATCTCCTCTCCTGAAGGGCGAACCCCCCTTCTCATAGCCATGACT
>NW_005872353.1:0-68660 GCF_000147115.1 Myotis lucifugus | reverse complement strand
AGAAAAATCCAAAAAACCCGGAATGTGGGGTATAAATTTGTACATGTTTGCAACCGAGTTTCAGGGGAAAATTTTTGAAATTCCCCCGGGCCCAAACTAAAACCCGCCTCGAGCAAAGAACCCCCCCCGGGTGCTCTCTGGCTGTTTTTTTTTGTGCAAACACTGGGCCTTTGGATGTGTGCCCCCCCAAGGCCGGTGGGGATGGCTGCCCCCCCGGGATCGGAGGCCAAGGCAGACATGGGCTTTACGTCCTGGCTCCGGCTCGCCTGCTACGTGAGCTTGGGCACGTCCCTTGCGGAGCGTGTTCAAACCAGCCCGTGCGGCCCGTGAAGCCTCAGACGTGAGCGGCTGCGCCCCTGTTCACTGTGGTTTAACGCTCCCTGTGGCGGTCACTCAGCCCCGCCCCCGGTCACCCCCGGAGGAGGGGCCGGTTGGGGTCCAGGCTCAGACTCCCCGGTGCGAAGAGTGAGGGAGGAGAAGACTCGCCAGGCACGGTCTTTGGAGCTAGAGAACTTGAGTTCGAATTCCGGCACCAGAACTGACCGGGATGACGGGGTTAGGCTAGCCCCGTAACCTTGTAAGTGTTGCTCTCCAGGGAAAAGTGACAAATCGTGCCTCTCTCTTTAGGTGTCAAAACACGGAGTCCAGGCCACCCCCACCATCTGGCCATGGCATGGAAATCTGAATTTTATTTTCTCTCTCTTTTTTTTTCTTTTTTTCTCTATGTTTTTCTTTTGTTTGTATGTATTTTTTATTTTTATTTTTATTTTTATTTGTTGGGCATTCAAATTTTAAAGCGCTCCCCAGTGGGGCCTGGTGCAGTGCCGGGGAACCACAGTGCCAGGGCTCCTGGGCGCCCAGCACTGCCTCCTCCGTCCATGGCCCCTCACACAGGGCAGAGGCCCGGCAGCTCTTCCTTTCAAATGTCTCCAAAGCCGAGCCCTCCTCCTAGCGGCTCTCGGTCCCTCCCTGGCCCGAGCATCACCCCTGTCACCTGGATGGCTGGGGCGGCCTCCTGATACCCCCTTACCATCTCCCCTCTGTCCTCAGCTCCAGGGGTGCTCCCCACAAGTGGAACTCATCTCATGGAGTCAACAGTGGCCTGAGCCCCTCTGTGCACCAGGCACCGTTCTAGGCTCTAGGCTCTAACTGCTGTGCGCCTTCCAGTGCACCTGCAGGGAAGCTGCTCTCCCCTGTCTCTTGCCCCCGCCCCCCACAGGCCCCAGGCTGCCCCACCTCAGGAGGCTCCTCCCCCAGCGCCTGGACCGCTCACCCCGCACCTTCCTGCCTCTGGGAGGTCCTGCCTGCCCCCCTCATGTAACTCAGGCACTGCCCAGCTCCCACGCCCCCTCCTCCCTGGCACGATCCCCAGCGACGTTCTACGATCTGTTGGTTCTCCCTGGTCACCCCCCCACACACACAATGTCAGCTGCGGGAGGTGTGGGTTTCCTCTGTCTGGTTCACTCCTGGATCTTCAGCCGTCAATACACGTGGACTCAGTGGGACCTTTGTTTCCAAGTGTTCCGGATCGGTTCCCCCTGTCTGCCCCGCTGACAGCCATGAGCTCGGAGACACGTACGTGTCAGTACCAGGCTCGGTGCCATGTGCTGGGGGCAGGAGCGGGAGTGGCTGCCTGGATCCCCCCCCTTCCCCCATGCTTTACCCTCTGACATTGGCAGCAGGTGTGACTCAACCAGCAGCAGCTGAAGCTGTGACAGCACTGCCCGCCCTCTGCCCAGCCCCTCACGGGTTGGGCCTGGGCCCTGCCCCTGCGTTCTGCCCCACCGTGGGTTCAGGCGAGGAGCACCTTGGGAGGCGGCCTGGCGGGCCCTGGGCCTGACGGCGCCCTGTGTTCACAGAGGTGGTCGGCGTGGGCTGCGTCCTGGACGGGGTGCGCTACGGCAACGGCGAGTCCTTCCAGCCCAGCTGCAAGTTCAACTGCACGTGCGTGGACGGCGCGGTGGGCTGCACGCCCCTGTGCCTGCGGGTGCGCCCCCCACGCCTCTGGTGCCGCCACCCGCGGCGGGTCCGCCTGCCCGGCCGCTGCTGTGAGCAGTGGGTGTGTGACGACGGAGCCCGGAGGCTGCGCAAGACGGCACCGCGCCACACGGGGGACCTAGGTGGGTGCTGTGCGTGGGCGCGGGAGGGTGGGCCTGGGGGGAGCCGTCTCCTCTGGACCTGCCTCCCGGGGTAACCTGGGAACGGCCCTGGCTCTGCCGGTCCCACGGGGTCCTCGGAGACTGACATGAGGGAGGGCTTTGTGGAGAGCAAAACCAGGCAGGTGCGGCTCATGGCGATCCCACGTGCAGACCAGGTGAGGGTGCAGAGGGCAGACCAGGTGAGGGTGCAGAAGGCAGACCAGGTGAGGGTGCAGAGGGGAGGGGCGGGGGGCGAGGCCTTCGGCCCAGATCCTTCCTTGTGATGGGCTGCAGCCTTGTGCACTGTGCGATGCTAAGCAGCATCCCGACCCCTACCCACCAGATGCCCATGGCACCTGCCACTCAAGTGGTAACAGCCCCAAAGGCCAGCAGACCTGGGGGACACGGGGTTCCCTGAGCCACTGCCATGTGTGTGTGGCGAGGGGGAGAGAGGGAAGCTGAGGGCGGCAGATCCCAGAGGCAGGCGGGCACAGGAGGGTTTGCAGAGGCCAAGAGAAGAGAGTGTTCCAGAAGAGAACAAACGGGAAGCAGGAGAGCAACGGTGCAGAGGGGCCACCCCAGGAGGTCCCCCCCACCCCCTGCTGGGGTTCAGGATTGCACAGCCTCTGTGGGTGGGGCTGGGGTGCCCCAGGAAGGAGCAGTCCCTGTGGGGAGGATGTGACAGGAGCGCTGTGTCCCTGGCAAGCCCAGGGCAGCAGTCCCACCATGGGGGTAGGGGAGGGCGGCTGTCTGCCCGCTGTGTGTGGCCCAGTGACCCCATTCTGACCAAACACCAGCAGAGCCCCTGCCTGCCTAGCAGGTGACCCAGAAACCAAAGCCCTTTATCCTCTCAGGCAAATCCCTCCCCTCCGCCCCTCCCAGCCCAGCTCACCCAGACCCACCCCTCCTCTGTCCTCCTCTTTTCCTCCTCCCTCTCCCCTCCCCTCCTCTCCCCTTCCCTCCTCTCCCCATCCATCCCTCATTCATGCATCAATGTTCCCTGCACACCTTGGGCTGGGTATGAGGCCTCACCCTCCCCTTTCTGATCCTATTAGATGGCTTTTCTTTCCTATTTTTGTCTCTCCCTCCCCCATTTTTATCACCTTCCTCTCCCAGCCCCTTTCTCTCTCTCCCACCCCCCACTCTCTCTCCATCTGTCTTCCCCCCTCCCCTCTGCCTGCTCCTTTCTCTCCTGCTCCGCAGGGTGAGACTGGCTTCCTCCTGGGGTCTATTTGGGTACCTCTCGGCCCATCCTCTGTGCCCCGGCCTCCATCCCGAGCTCACGGCATTCTCCATTTCTCAGGCCGCCAGAGAGCATTCTAGATGCCAGGAGAGAAACATTAATGACCCACCCAAGAGCTGGTGTTTGTCGGCCGATGGTTAGGAAACCCTGTGAGCTCACATCGCCTGAGGGCTCACTGGCCTGGGGCGAGCCCACCTTTCCACCCACAGCCCAGGAGGGGGCGCTACCATCACCGCTTCCCCCCTGCCCCCCCCCCACCCCGCCCCGCTGCCCCGGGCAGGTGGGCCTGCTCAGAGCTGCACCCACCCGCTCCCTCTGAAGCCTGTGTGTCCCCTTGAGCACCGTGCCCTCAGCCTCACCCAGAGGAAATGCTGGGTCAGGGGTAGCCACTGGCCTTTGACCTTCCCCCAGATAAACGTGACCTCTGAGGACAGGAACAGCGTCCCCTGGCTTCTGTCCCAGCCCCAAGCAGACGCCGGACACTGCTCAGTCAGTGTCTAGGTTACCCTCAGGGCCGCCCAGCCCGCGAGGCCGCTGGTATTGTCTCAGTGAGGAGGCGGGGCCTGGCCGAGATGTCAAAGGTCACACAGTGGTAGGTGGCCGAGCGGGATTGAAACGCAGGTCCACCTGTCCCTGAAGATGGCCTTCCCTCCAGAGAAGAGGAGGGACTCGGAACAAGGCCTGCTGTCCCTGGGGACCCATGGCTGTTAGAAGCCGACTGGCCACCTCCGTCCTGGCCGAGTTTCAGGGACCTCGGGTGGCGGTGGTGGGGGTTGAGGTGACGGAGGCTGGAGACTCATGGGGGGTCTGGTGTCTGTCCGCAGCGGTCATGGGCGAGGCCGAGCCCTGGCACGGGAACTGCATAGCCCACACCAGCCCCTGGAGCCCCTGCTCCACCAGCTGCGGCCTGGGCATCTCCACACGGGTCTCCAACGCCAATGCCCGCTGCTGGCCGGAGCAGGAGAGCCGCCTCTGCGCCCTGCGGCCCTGTGACGTGGACATCCGCCCGCTCATCAAGGTGGGTCCCCTCCCCGGGCGGGCGGGGCGGGCGTCTCGCGCTCCACAGGGGAGCTGGGCTCTGAGCCGGGCTCCCCAGCTTCCTCAGGGGGCCGCTGTAAAATGGGGGTAAGTAAGCCCACCTCCTAACCGTTATCGGGGAAACGTGTGTCACCGGGTGGGCGTCTTGTGAATTTCACTGAACGGAGTGATCGTGGCGACTATGTTGTTAGCATCAGGGTCTCTCTGGAGAGAACCCAGGGACCCTCAGAACTGGTCCCCTGGTGATTCTGGGGGACCCTTGTGACCGCCATTCTCCTCTGCCCCTGTGCTCACACCACCTGTGTGCACCTCACGCCAGCCACGTGAGTGACAGAAGCACTAGACGGGGTCGGGGACACTGGCATCAAATGCCCGCCTGCTGCTGACTGCACGTGACGGTGCCCCAGGACCCACGTCCGTAACATATGGGGGCCTAGACCTCCCGTCCAGCGCCTGCCGTGTGCCAGGCACGGAATTAGACCGATGGCGCCCAGAAAGAGCCCTGCTCTTGAGTGGCCCGAGAGAGAGACAGAGCAACTTTTTTTAAAATACATTTTTATTGATTTCAGAGAGGAAGGGAGAAGGAGAGAGAGAGAGAAGCATCCATGATGAGAGAATCAGGCATAGGCTGCCTCCTGCCCGCCCCACACTGGGGATGGAGCCCGCAACCCCGGGCATGTGCCCTGACCGGGAATTGAACCGTGACCTCCTGGTTCATAAGTCGACGCTCAACCACACCGGCTGGGCGAGCTACTTTTAAATAACACCAACTCAGTTGAGTAAGTGGGTGTGAGAGGCTGTGGGGAGCAGAGGAAGGGGAGGGAGGGTAAAGCGCGTACCCGGTCACTAGTTAGCTGGGCACTTGGTTGATGGGGGAGCTGCAGGGGTGTCCTGTGGGTGGGGGGCAGGCAGAAATGGAGGGAAGAAGGGAAATTGCAGACTGCGAGGCATGACCTGAGCAAAGCCTTCCGGTCTGTGGGCCTCAGTTGACTCCTGCGTCGCACAGGGGGGTCTTGCTGGGTTGGGGGAGGGCCTCCCCAGCTTGAAGGTGCTGCGGATCTAAAAGAAAGAGGGTGAGAGGGGGTGAGAGAAAAGGGGCCGTGAGGCTGGGAGGGCAGAGGTGGTGGTTCGTCCCCTGAGCATCCCACCGACACCCCTTTCCCGCAGGAAGGGAAGAAGTGTCTGGCTGTGTACCAGCCGGAGGCGCCCGTGAACCTCACCCTGGCCGGCTGCGTCAGCACACGCGCCTACAGGCCCAAGTACTGCGGGGTCTGCACGGACAGCAGGTGCTGCATCCCCTACAAGTCCAAGACCATCGACGTCTCCTTCCAGTGCCCCGACGGCCCGGCTTCTCCCGCCGGGTCCTGTGGATCAACGCCTGCTTCTGCAACCTCAGCTGCAGAAACCCCAACGACATCTTTGCTGACCTGGACCTCTACCCCGACTTCTCAGAAATCGCCAATTAGGTGGGGACCACATGCAGGGCTCGGGCCTGGCCCAACGCGTGCCAAGCAGCCAGCCCTCGGAGGCCCACGGCTGGGCCCTCCCTAGTCCACTTCCCGTTCATTTCCGGTGACCCTGACCCAGACCCTTGGCCCCTTCCCTGTCTCTGACCACCCCATGGCCCACTAGGCTGCTGCTCCGGCCCCGGCTGTGGGTCCCGTCCTTGGCAGCGTCCTGCGTGCCCTCCACAGAAAGTGCCTTCTCCATCTGGTCTGGGCCTGTGTGAGTCACTGTGTGTCCTGAGTCCCATGGAGCGACTCAGCTGGTCCCCCCTTGAGATGCCAAACATGAGACTCCTTGGGTCCACGCAACAGGAGCGATGGGATTGAGGACAACGGATCAGTCTATTGCTCAGGCCCTGCCGAGGGGCCCTGTAATAGACAGTTCTGACCACAGCACCCCAAAGTAGCTCTGATCCCAAAGATTTACGTACCCCGAAGTCACCAGACATCTGCCACGGGAGGCCCATGGTTCCTGGGCTTGGATTTTTCACGGAGAATTGTGTCCATGAATCCGGGCCTTGCTGAGGCTAAGTTCCTCCTCACTCCTGCGCTGTGAGGGGTACACGTTGGGGTCATTTCCTTAGAAATGCCATTTGGTCAATTTCATTCTTGTTCCTGGGGAAAGTCCCCAGTCAGGACTCCAAGGGCAGAGCAAGGTCAGCCCATTTTCCGAAGGAGCGACGGACGCAGCACGCACCCGCTGCTGACCACCAGGACGTCCACGGGGGATGGGCCAGGCTCTTCCCCAAAGCCAGACCCCCACCGGCCTGGGGGCTCAGGGGAGGTGGGGGAGCCCCTGGATGGCCTCGCTCACCCCTGAGAGTGGTGTTCTGGGACATTCTTCTGCACTTAGGGACCTCAACTGACGTCCAGGCCAGACCCTCCTGCAGTGGCCGAGGTCCAGGCCGGGGGTGGGTCAGGCCAGGGGGTGGGTCCAGCCTGCATCAGCCTGGGTGGCAAGGGCCATCTCTTCCTGCCTCAGTGACCCATGTCACAGACTTCAGGTCTGCCGACCCACACGACCCCGTTCTGACCCACAAGACTGAGGTTTACCAGTTGGTTAGAAACAGAAACCTACTTCACAGGGATCAAGAGCCAATGGGGTTGCAGCAAATAGCACGACACGGCTGTCCCCGTGGCAAGGAGGCCAGTATTCATTTTGTTGGTGAACTAGAACTCTCTACTGTTACCTTCTTTCACTCTGTACCTGCCACGCGCCGTGTTCTCGGTGCCTCCCACGCGCTAGCTCACGGACACGTCAGGGTCGTGTTGAAAGGTACCCATTACGATTCCTGCTCTTACAAATGTGAAATGGAAGCTCAGAGCCGCGAGGAAACTGGGCCACAGCCGCCCAGCTGGTCCGTGGGGGTCGGGATTGCAACCCCCGCTGACTGGCCTGATCACCCCGATGTCTTTCCTCCTCTCAGAGCTCCCAAGCGCATCAGGGCAGGAGAACACATCGAAGTCAGCGACTCCTCACTCTCGTTTTTTTTTTTTTGCCCTTCCTCACTGTCTCTCTAGGGCAGTGGTTCTCAACCTTCTGGCCTTTTAAATACAGTTCCTCATGTTGTGACCCAACCATAAAATTATTTTCGTTGCTACTTCATAACTGTCATGTTGCTACTGTTATGAATCGTCATGTAGATATCTGATATGCAGGATGGTCTTAGGCGACCCCTGTGAAAGGGTCGTTCGACCGCCAAAGGGGTCGCGACCCACAGGTTGAGAACCGCTGCTCTAGGGCCTTTTCCAAGAGAGGGGAACCTGGCATTCAGGTCACTGAGGTGCCGAGTGCCCAGAAGCGTGCGAGATGGGCAGAATCCCACGCCTCCCCTGCGGACCGTCCCTCCTGCGGCCCAGAACCGGGCCCTGCACTCACAGGCGGCGTGGTTCGCCCAGCACTGCACACTGTGTGATGCGCGTGGCCTGCAGAGGGATTCCCCACCAGGACACAAGGGCCAGACTGTGTCCTCCGCACTGGGGCCTCCTGAGTGCCTGGGCCGTGCCAGGCGTCCTGTGGTGCGCACACAGCTGGTGAATAAAAGAAACGGCGTGTGTTCCTACCTTTACTCAGAAGCTCTCCTCTTCCACACGTGTGTGACGGTCTCATTTCTATCCGCTGACTCTTCCTTTAAGGGCCATAGGAACAGAGACATGGAAAATGGGTTATTGGGGGGGGAAATTATGTGTGAGGAGAACTGAGCCCATGAGTAATCTCTTCTAGTCTGTGTGGGCCGTGCCGGGTTTTCTCAGGGGGAACTCACCTGCCCTCTACCAATCACAGACTCCGTGACGGGGATCCCAATTCAGCCGAGACCCAAGAGCTCAGTTCTCCCTGAAGAGGCACTCCAGTTTGGGAAACGAATCGTAGCTCCCGGGGTCACAGGAAGCCTGGTGGGAGGAGTTGGGGGTTACCCCTGGAGTGGGTGGGAAGGGTTGGGTCTCCAGCTGCTGCCGAGACCCACGGATGAGGGCACGAAACCAAAACCGGCAGCCAGGAGAACAAAGGTGGAGCCCAGCTGGCAAAACAGCCTCCGGCCACCGACTCCAAATAGCAAACACCTGCACACGAGGGTCGCTCCCTCCCTCCGTGGAGGCCTGAGCCCGGGAGCTGGTGGAGGCAGGTCCAGGGTGTCTGTGCCGGCTCCGCCCCAAAGCTGGTGTGTGTCCCACTGCGCTGCCCAGCACTCGCTGGTGTTCCCGTCACCTGCCTTTCCTCTGCTCCGCTCAGGAGGGGACAGAGAGGCCCTTACTGTGAGTGCTGAATCCGCAGGAGCCTGCGCGCTGCCCACCTGGGCCTGGAGCCGGGCTTCCTCACCTGGGGCCTCCGACCAGGAATCCACGGAGGGAACTCAGGGGCCACGGACTGGACGGGAGAACATGCCTCCTGGTTCTCACTGACCTCTAGCTGCCATTGAGCATTTCGCTCTGTCTCCACACAGACACGAACCCTGACCTCACCAGCTGAGGTCACATCGGTTTTCCCAGCACAGCTGTGGTGGGAACCCCAGGTATTGTGCGCATCACCGCTTGGCAGTTCCACGGAGCCCGCCTCCTCGTTACTATCTAACTTGTTCGTAAAGAAGTACGTGTTGAGCCCAGCCGGTGTGGCTCGGTGGTGGAGCATCGACCTATGAACTAGGACCGTGGTCGGCAAACTGAAGCTCCAGAGCCACATGCGGCTCTTTGGCCCCCTTGAGTGTGGCTCTTCCACAAAATAACACGTGCGGGCGCACGTACAGTGCGATTGAAACTTCGTGGCCCATGCGCAGAAGTCGGTTTTCGGCCTGGGAGAGTCTACCGTGGGGCCTTGACTTACAAGTGTCCCGATTAACGAGTTTTTTGAGACACCAGCTGTCTCTCAGCCGATTTTTTGCATTGAGTTGATAGAGTAATTTGAGTTAACGAGCTCCTTAACGAGCTCGGTCTCGGAACGAATTAAATTTATAAGTCAAGGCCCACTGTGTTTTGAAGAAGTACTGTTGATATTTGGCTCTGTTGACTAATGAGTTTGCAGACCACTGAACTAGGACACCAAGGTTCAATTTCCAGTCAGCGCGCACGCCCAGGTTGTAGGCTCCCTCCCCAGTAGGGGGCGTGCAGGAGGCAGCCCATCAGTGATTCTCTCTCACCATTGACGATTCTCTCTCTCTCTCCCTCTCCCTTCCTCTCTGAAATAAAAATATTTAAAAGAAAAGAAAAACAAAAAGAAGTACGTGTTGCTGTGTCCCCCGATTGCCACACTTGGGCAGTTCTCCTTCCCTGTAAGTGGTTGCTTTTGTAATCCTAGGGGTTTTATTTTAGGCGTCTAACCCTCTCCCTGCCTGGCTTCTGGCCACATACAACACACACAGTCACCCGCCCGGGTCTGGACCACGGCTTTCTCAGGCAGGCACACGTCTCCCACCCTCCGTGCTGTTGTGCACGCGGCCCCCCGGCTGGGATGCTGTCTCACCCTCTGCACTGAGTCAGCAACTCCCAGACCCATTTCCTGAGCCACGGGCCCGACTGCAGCCCGTCCACTCCGCACCCCGCGGCCGGCTTTGTGTTTACCGCCGATGACCCACTCAGACACTCCTCAGGGCAAATGAAGAAAAACCAGAATGAGTGACAGCATGGCGCTGTTTAGGGGGGTGGGGGTGTGTGTGACTTGCCCGGCGGGTGTGGCTCAGTGGTTGAACACCAGGAAGTTGCTGGTTCGATTCCCCATCAGGGCACATGCCTGGATTTCAGGCTTGACTCCCCCAGCTGGGGTGTGTAGGAGGCAGCTGATAGATGATGTTTCTTTCTCATGGTATTTCTATCTCCCTGTCCCTCTCCTTTCCTCTCTTTCTAAAAATCAATTAAAAACACATTTAAAAATGAAATAAAAGGGAGGGCGTCTTAAGTGTGGGCTGTGTTTGGTGCCTTGCTTGGAAAGGGGAGTGGAAAAGGTAAGGACAGCGGAAAAACCTGGCAAAGGCTACCTGTGCCAGGTGATCAAGGTTAAGCTCATCGGCGATAAACGATGCTGACCCACCATGAGAAGGGCCTCCAGGGCCTTCAGTCCGAGGACGCAAACTCTAACGGAACCAGAGGAAAGCATGGTGCACACCTCCATGGAGGCCGCCCCACACAAAGCCTGGCCGGGCTTCTCACACTCTCCAGGTCACAACAGCGAGTGAGAAGCTGTTACAGGCCAGGCGCTAAGGCCGCGTGACTACAGGCCCTGGGTGTCCTGGGGCGGGTCTTGGGGCAGGAAGGGACGGTGGGGCAAAATTCGTGCAATCCCAATAAAGCGTGGAGCTTAGTCAATAATAATGTATCAGTGTCGGTTTCTTAGTCGTGACCGACGTGCCACAATAACCTAAGACATTAATAAGAACAAGGGGACTCTGGCCGAGTAGCTCGGTTGGTTAGAGCCGTGGTCGGCAAACCGCAGCTCGAGAGCCACATGCGGCTCTTGGCCCCTTCAGTGTGGCTCTTCCACAAAATATCACGTGCGCGCACGCAGGTACAGTGCGATTGAAACTTCGTGGCCCATGCACAGAAGTCGGTATTTTGTGGAAGAGCCACACTGAAGGGGCCAAAGAGCCGCATGTGGCTCGCGAGCCGCGGTTTGCCGAGCCACAGTTTGCCGACCACTAGAGCATCGGCCCAATGCACCAAGGTTGTGGGTTCCACCCCCGGTCAGGGCATATACGCGAAGCAGCCAAGGAATGCATGCGTCAGTGGAACAACAAATCAATGCTTCTCTCTCTCTCATCAATTTAAACATAAAAATAAAGTTAAAAATAATAAGGGAAACTGAGTGTGAGGCGTGGACTAAAACGGGCCACATGCGAACGTGACTAACTCAGGGGGGGCCTGCGGGCGGCCTTGCACACTCAGAGACCTAAAGGATGATCTGCCGTTAAAACTTTTGAAATTAAAAAGTTTATAGTGGGTAGTCATGTCCTAGGCCAGTATCTTCCCTGACAAAGACCAACTATGAGTCTATGGTCTTTCTGCATCTAAGGTAACATACCTGTGGAATGTCGGGGTAACTTGTAACTTCCCTTTTCCGGGGCCCCTCAGGGCACAGCCAAGGCGCTAGGGCGGGGACCACAAACTCCCTCCTGTTATCCTGTTCATTGTTGACTGTTAACTGTCCTGCACCCGAGTAAAGGAAGCATGTGTCCGTCATTTCACTTTTTATCCAATCCCAGAGGTTCCCTGCTTTGCTTTCTCCCGCCTCCCTATCCTATCACCAATGGAGTTCATCTCACCCACTAAGGTCTCCTCCTTCGATTGCAATGGATAGAACGTGGTGCAGAACCGCCCTTCTCCAGAACATTCTCTCAATGCAATGAGATTCTGCTTCCCAGCAATTGTCGACAGGTTGGCTCCAATAAACTCACAAAAACGTTTAATGTTTTAACATTTTGAATGTTTCTTACGTTAGCAGGGGTCTCCGGGAGCTCACCGTGCTATCTTTGTCACTGTTTTGTGAATTTTAAACTGATCTTAAGTTGAGACAAAAATGAGAGGTTGTACTAAAACCTGTTGGATTTACTTTTTCCTTTCTCAGTAGAAACACGCATTCGAGTGGTTGTGATTGGGTGTGAGGAAAGGAGTGGCCTTTCCACAGACATGTCTAAAAGGAAAAGAAACTGTACAAAGGCTATTTCCCTGTCTGTGCAGGTCGAGGAGCCGTACCCACTGCTGCTGTGCCCCCCAGGCTGCTGGGCACTGGCCTGGGGTTGCTGTGGTGTGAATTACACGCTGGTTTTGAGGCATAAAGAAAAGAATGACACCCCTGAATGACTGTTACACTGAGTCTACGCTGAAACGGGAGTATGCCAATTCCCTGGGTTACATGCATTGCTAAAGTTAAATTCACCTTTTCTTTCTTTCTTCATGTGGCCACCAGAAAATGGGACGCTGCCCGGCCGGCATGGCTCAGTGGTTGAGGGTCGACCTATGAACCGGGAGTTCACAGTTCGATTCCCGGTCAGGGGCACATGTCCGGGTTGCGGGCTCGATCCCCAATGGGGGTTGTGCAGGAGGCAGCCGATCCATGATTCTCTCATCATTGGTGTTTCTCTCTCTCTCCCTCTCCCTTTCTCTCTGAAATCAATAAAAAATATTTATCTTAAAAAGAAAATGGGAAGCTCACGTTGCATTTTTATTGGGCAGCGATGCTCTATGAAGCCACAGGCGAGGGACCAGTGGCCGGGGCCCAGGGAAGGAAAGGCCGCCCTTAAACCTCGGCGCCGCACGCACGCTCTCCGCAGAGAAAAAGGACACCTCACTGCAAAGTTACAAATTTATTGGTCTGGAAATAAATACAAATATCTCGTTAAGAAACTCCTCTGGAGAGACGTGTACACAGCAGTTTTCTGTCTGGATCCAGCCACTACCCTCTGCTCGAGGTCAGGGGACACCTCCCATAGAAGGCGGCAGGTGGATGGACTCGTTCATGACGGACTCGTTCATGACCCCTCATGCTGCCTGCAAGGCCTGATTACTCCCTTCCACCAACTCCAGGGTCCCAGCGGCCGATTCACAACGTCCCATTCCCTCTGACCAAACTCCCTAGCAGATGCATGGTTAGCCGGGATGAAAATCGAAAGGCAGTAGTATGGGAACGTGACCCAAACATGTCAGTGGTGCCGCCCCATTCAGAGAGGGGAGGTTAGGGGTGCAGGGAGGAGCGGGAGGCAGGAGAGGGAAGGAGATCCCAGGGGATACACATTCCAGAACCCTTACACCTGCTCCCCCACCCCCCGGAGTCCCCATCCCGTACAAAAGCCAACAGGTCTATCTGAAGATCCGGGAATGTAACCGGGTCAGAAAGGTTGGGCCGTCAAGCTCAGATTCAACCATGATTGAACTCAATCACAGAAGGTCTCGCTCGAAACCAGGAGGAGATCCACAGAAATCACAACTACCCTGGATTCCATCCCAACCACAGGAGTCTGTTATTTACATCTGGTGCCCAAACCCCGCCCCCGCCCTGCCCCGCAGCATGGACATTCCTGGCAGCGGGCACAGCTGTTGGGAATGTCCCATCTCCAGGAAAGCACCCCCATATTTAGAGGCTCTTCCCCGCGAAGGAAATAACCATTCGCTCCTGTCTTGGGGGTGGGAAGCAGGGGCTGAGGGGGAGGAGGAGAGAGCAGAGCCAAAGCTTTAAACCCATGATGCCAAGCACTTGCCGACGGGTTTTGTTGTTGTTGCAGCAAAGCCAGGAGGATCTGTCCCCGCCTTTGTGTTCATGAAAAACAAATGTCAGGAAAGCAGGTCTGCGTGCGCACGTCGGCATTGCAAAGTGTGTGCATGCGCGAACTTTAAAAATCGATTTCAGGTGAGCTATGTAGATTTGCTTTTCCAAACTCTCTGAGCCTCCCAGTAAGCTCCGCCTCTTTTCCCTCGGCCTGTTTTGCCTACACCAGCCCACCCCCCTGGGCTCGCTGCTCCCTCCTCCCCAAACCAGAGGAGGGTATTGTTTCCAGAAACTGGGTGGGTTTGTCTTTAGCAGGAGAGGAAACAGAAGCAGGTGGGCTGACTTCCCCCAAAGGCCCCTGAGAGCCCAGATGCCCCGGTCGGCCTAGGCCTGGATTAGGACCTATTTCCTGCTGTGTTTCTTGTTTGGGGCGGTTTGGCATCTCGGAGGGAGGGGAAGCCAGCGGCCACCAGGCCACTCTTCAATGCACAGGGGACACTGAGATGCTTTGGTCCACCCCGCCTGGCCCTGGAGGGGGCGCCCTGGACAAATCCCATCTAAAGTCATGGCCAGAGCTCCCTCGTACAAAACTAGCTTGGGGTTAATACCGAGTTGCGTGCGGTATGGCGGGCGGGGGCTGGGGAGGGCGGGAGGAGGGGGCAGCTACTATGGTCCCACAGTCCAGGGGGCGGCGGTGCTCGCAGGCCACCTAGCAGGACACCTCCATGGACTTGGGCCCGGCGTTGTTCCCAGTGGAGCCGGAGTTGGGGGTGATGTCCAGGCGGGCGCCCTCGCTGGTGTGGGAACGGCTCCGGGTGCCCTCGCTGGTGTGGGAGCGGCTGCGGGTGCCCTCGCTGGTGTGGGAGCGGCTGCGGGACCCCTCCAGGGACGTGACACTGGAGCCCGAGGCCGTGCGGGACCGCATCAGGCGGGTCATGCTGGCAGAGGGCACTGGGGAGAGAGGAGAGCGCCGTTAGGGTGGGAGGACGCTAGGAGCAGCCACACGCCAGCCTGGGGCCTGCTCTGTGCCCACCTGGCCGAGCATCTTTTTTTTTTCTATGTTTTTATTGATCTCAGAGAGGAAGGAAGAGGGAGAGAGAGAAACATCAATGATGAGAGAGAATCATTGATCGGCTGCCTCCTGCACGCCCCCTACTGGGGATCAAGCCCACAACCCAGGCATGTGCCCTTGACTAGAATCGAACCTGGGACCCTTTAGTCTGCAGGCCGATGCTCAATCCACTGAGCCAAACCAGCCAGGGCCAGAATTCACTTTCAGAGCAAAAATCTGAGCCCAGCGGAGGCCTAGGTAAAGAAGTCGGGCTCGCACCCTGCAAGGTGAGCAGGGCGGTGGCGCTATTCCCATGGGGAGAGTGGCTCAGGCCCGCGGGCAGCTGATTTCTGTTGGCAGAGGGCACCTGGGGACACGGACCCCACCCGCTCTCAGCCTCACAGACACCAAGCATGACTGAGGCCCGCCTGGGAGCTGCGGTCAGACGCACTGTGACTATTTTAAACGAGCAAACAGCTGAAGCCTCCGAGAAAAAAGTGAACGACATCAGACGTACAAAGACGCCCCTGTTCAGATGGGCACGTGGATTATAACCCGAGCAGTGGGCAGGAGAGCCAGAGACGCCACCTCGGGCCAGGCCACAGCCCATGCCCCTCCGAGCACCAGCCGCAGGACGGCCCGGTGGGGTGTTCGGCCTTGGCCTTGTCTGTCCGGGTCCTGGGCTGCCTTTCCAACAAGGACTGCACGTGTCTGATGAATACACGTGAACATGACACAGGAAGCAGCCGTTCTTGAATCATGCCACTGTGTTCCCGTCAACTCCCTAATCTAATGGGTTTTTTGCTGTTGTTAATTCTAACCGGAGGATATTTTTCCATTGGGTTTTTTTGTTTTGGGGGGTTTCTTGGGGGGCGATTGTGGAAGGGAGGGGGAGAGACACAGAGAGAGAAACATTGATGTGAGAGACACATCCATCGAACAGGCCCGGGATGGAGCCTGCAACCGAGGTAGGTGCCCTTGACCAGAATCGGACCCCGGGCCCTTCGAGGGCCAACGCTCTATCCAGTGAGCCAAACCGGCCAGGGCCCAAATGTAAAGTTTTAGCAAAGACACGCTCGGTCCTCATTAGCAGCAACTTGATCACCCACTTACTCAGAGCTTTATAGTGGTTTGTTTTTGTTTGGTTTTTTGAAGCTTTGTATTTTTTAAAGAACTTTCACAGATCCCTGCTCTGCCCCTTGCCTCCGTTTTGTCACTTGTAAATTAGAATTAGAGTATCTTGTGGGATTACTGGGATGGCTCAATGAGAAAAAAAAAATGAAGGATTCATTAATAATCCTTCATAACCATCAGCAGCAACAGCCTCATCATCACCATCATCGCGACAACGGAAAGTCCCTTAGGAAAGCAATAATCAGAACTAAAAAGGTTTCCATGGTCTGTCGCACTGTTTGTTGTCGTCTTGGTGCCTAGAAGGCTAGGCTTCCCCTAAAGCTAAAAACACCCCCTGGTGTGAGACAACTCTGCTCAAGCCTGGAGGGCGAAGGAGCCGCTGTGGGGCCAGGGAGACTGCCCAGCTCCCCTCCCTGCACCTCTCTCTCCCCGACCCGCCCGTGTGCAAGGAGCCGCTGTGGGGCCAGGGAGACTGCCCAGCTCCCCTCCCTGCACCCATCTCTCCCCGCCCCGCCCATGTGCCAGGAGCCGCCGCTGGCCAGGACGACACAGAATTCTCATCCGAACCCGGTTCGGGGCATCGCATTCCCAGCTCCCACCCGGCCCTGGCCCGGCGCCTGCCGGGAAATGCCATACTTACTGTATCCCATGCCCTGCACGAAGTACTTGAAGGCCTCCGCGAGCTTGGCTGGCTGCGAGAGAAAAGAGGGGACAGGGGAGTCAGTCCCCGGGGGTCCGGGTCACGGATGGCCACGTGAGCTGTGGCCGTGGTCACATTCATGAATGACCTGGGCCCAGCTAATTTCGGTCCCTACAATGACCGCACACAAAGTACAGGAAGGAGTATGGGTCATCGTAGGGACCGAAATGAGCTTTGACGAGGGAGGAAAAGTCAAATTCGCGGGGCTGAGGAGGGCCAGGGAGCTCTGCAGGGCCCAGGGGAGCAGGAGTGCGGGCTTGGAATGGGGGTGCCTGGGCCCAGACGGCTCCCCTGGGAGACCATGGGCAATCTCTCCCCTCTGCTGGTCTGATTTCCCTCTTCCTGACCTGGAATGGAACTGCCACCTCCTGGTTCATAGGTTGATGCTCAACCACTGAGCCACACCGGCCGGGCATGACTCTCCCTTTTCTATCTGACAGCCCTTGAAGTTAGCGGGGCCCCATGAATCGAAGAGCTGGTCCCTACCCCACAGGGTCACTCCTAGCTGCACGTGGCAACCTGTGGGCGCTGGGTCGGGCAGACCTAGACCCCGGCCCCCGACTGCCCAGCTGTGTCCTCTGGACGAATGCCTCACTCGGGGCCCCTGTCATCTCCTCCCAGGGGCTTCTGGGAGGTCAGTGAGTCCTCACATTCAAGCGCTGTGAACGGTAACGTGCGTCATCAGAGGACATGGGCGGGGGGGGGGGTGACCAGGCAAGGAGGGGAAGCAGCGACAGGTCTCAGGGGCACAGGCCTCCACCCGGGCGGTGGCAGGAGGGACTCACCTGGGAGATCTGCGGGAGGCCGCCACAGTCCGCCATCTGGGAGAGAGGAGGCTGGTTAGTGCGATCGCCCCCGTGGAGGCAATCCCCCTCTGCGAACCGGCTCCAAATGTGCAACGCCCTGCCTGCCTCCCTGCCCACCTCCCTGCCCGCGCCCTGTCTGCTGCCTGTGCTGCTGAGGGGGCTGGCGCAGTATGGGTGGCAAACGCCCAGCCCCACCCAGCAAGGCTGCTTTTACTTCTATCGGCCCCGGCACTGCCTTTCTTGGCCCGTGACGTGCACCTTCTAATATACCCATCGATCATTTTACTCTGTTCCCCGAGAACCCAGGGTGGGCACTGTCCCACCTGAGCGGCAGCAGCTGGGCCAGGCGGAGCTGGAGGAGGCCCCGGCACACGTGCCCTGCACAGACCCCCTCGGGAAGAGACTGCCAGGCTCGAGACCTCGGCCTCAGGGGGCTCCTGATGGGCCGCCCTGGGGAAACGTGCCCACTCCCCAAGTGGCTACAAAATCACCAAACCTAAAGCCCTGGGCACTTCTTAAAGCCACTCCAGTCACGTGTGGCATGTCCCCGGGAGGGGTGATGACGGGCCTGGCCCAGGGGCCCCCAGCAGCAGCGCACGGATGGCTTTGAGGGAAACGGGCCAGAAGGGGTCAGTGAGAGCCGGTGACTCGGGCCCACCCTACAGCCCAGGGTCAAGGTCAGATCCCAAGGGCAATAGACTCCTGGGGTCCCACGGAGGGGTCCTCTCCTCTGACCTCTCACCTTACCAGCCAGCACCCAGGAGAAGTGTGTGAACAGATAGTAAATCGTTATTTCTATCTTGTCTGACCCCCAGCTTTGCCTAAACCAGGCACAACTCAATTTTTGCAGAAAACCCATGAGTTTTAAGGGCACATGCCAACCCTCCTCACGTTCCCTGTACCTTGAGGAGGGTGGTCTTGGTTGGGTCCAGCTTTGAGTTGCACTCCACCTGGACAAGGAGAGGGAGGAGAAATCTGTTAATTTTCTACTGGAGCCCAAGTCACACCTTCTCCCCGGGCTCTGTTCCCCCTCCCCCCCCCCCCGGTTCCCTCCACCACCATCCTCAGGCACTCCAGTGTTCCCATGGGCACAGAAGAAAGAACGTGGGCTCTGAGATTAAACAGATGTGGCTTTTGCCCGGCCGGCATGGCTCAGTGTTTGAGCGTGGACCTATGAACCAGGAGGTCACAGTTGGATTCCTAGTCAGGGCACATGCCTGGGTTGTGGGCTCGATCCCAGCATGGGAAGTGCAGGAGGCAGCCCATCAATGATTCTCTCTCATTGATATTTCTCTCTCTCCCTCTCCCTTCCTCTCTGAAATTATATCTATAAAGTAAACAGATGTGGCTTTCAACTCCAGCCCTGCCATCACTAGCTGTGTGACAAGTTACGTAACTTCTTTGAGCCTCAGTCCCCGCATCGATAAAAGGAGGCTGCTATAGTTGAGGGGTGGTTAGGAAGACTCCCGAGTATGCAGAAGGTGCTCTAGAAATATTCACTAAATGACTGGCCTTCTTCAGCCACCTGAGGCCGGTGAGTCTCTAGGTCGGACACCCCAGGCCCAAACATCATTCTTCATACGTGACCCCCTGCACCAAGCTGCCCCCTGTCTTCCATGTCCCGGCCCCCCTAACAGCACATGGGCACCGGGCAGAAGGCCGGCTCGTGCCCTGTGATGTGCCAAGTGCCTGTGGGAGAGCCTCCTCTCCCCATATGTGAACAATACACCTCTATGGGCGCATCTGCCCCCGGGGCAATGACAACAAAGGCACGTCTCTGTGACATGAACCAGGGCGGATGCTGCTCTGCAGTCCCCTGGTGGGAATTAAAGGGTGACAGAAGCCGGAAAACCATGCCTAAGCCCAGCTCCCAGGTGCCCCTTGTCCTGCCAGACAGTCAGGCACCAGCCAGGCCTCCCAAATGGGAGGAAAGCGTCTTGGCCAGGAAGCCAAGTGGGAAACACGCTCATAGAAACAAGCCGGCAGGAGGCAGATGGGCAGGGAGGGGGCCTGGGAGGGGAGGCGGAGGGCCCATGGCCAGGCACCCAGGCTGACAGTCGCCAGGGAAAGAGGCTGGTGGCTGGGCCTCTGCCCAAAGGCCAGGGTGGCATTTAGAAGATGTCACCTGCCCGGGTGGGTGGAGGAAAGGAGAGAGATGGGGAGGGTGTGGATGCTGAATTAAGCACAAAAACCAGTGGTTGGTGTCTACGTACCACAGCATCCACGGCGGGAGAACTGTCCCCAACCACCAGCAACACAGGACACCTGGGGGCAGGGGAAGAGGGGGGTTAACACACGGTTCATTGAAAGACCCGCACACTCCCAGGCCTGCCAAGGTCCTCACAACATTATTTTGTTTTCTCCAGGGCCCTTGGCTCATTTCCCTCCATCCTCTGCTTTGTTCTTAGAATAAAATCGATCGGTAAGTCATTGACACTTTAGAATGAATTTCACCAGAGAATTTCTATGCTCTGATGTTCTTCTATTTTAAACACCCTCTCCTCAAGGAAGGCTGAGTAGGATGTGGTCAGCAATCAAGCTCAGAGACACCAAGGACAAAGCTGACAGGGAAATGGCATGTGTCGAGTGCAGGTGTGGGATAACACGGCCCCCTCAAGGGACCAAACAATGACAGTCACTTTCGGGGGGACACAGCTGCTTGTTTCCGAGACTGTCTTCTCCCCCTGGCTTAGGAGGGCTCTTAGGGTGGGTCCCGTGCCCCCTTCATCCCCAGGCGCTGTGAGGCAAGGCAGGCACAGTATTCAACGTCAAGTAGGTGCTTAATGAATTCTGTCCAAAGTGCAGTCAGCACTTCTCTGAGCCCCAAGCTCCACCCTGGGTCTTGGGGCCACCCGGGAGCTGAGCACCTGCACAGGGAGAAGAGTGAGACTGGGCGTGCCCTGCCCTGGGGGGAGGGGGCACATCCGGTTCTCACTGCTGGCGATGTCCTGGCACAGGGCAGTCCTGCCAAACTCGGAAAGAAGGCCGTGCGGGCACCTGGGCGCCAAGCAAACCAGACAGAGACGGGGGAGAAAACAACTCACTGCAGGGTGACTGTGTGCACTCCCGGCATCGGCCGCTCGATCTCCAGGTCCCGCCGGCTACAGAGGGCGGACGAAAGCACCATTAATTACATCAGCAGGGCCGCCCCATCCACCGGGGAAGCCCTCCCACTGAGCCAAAGCCAGGAGGTCCTGCCATGGGCCATTCGAGGAGGAGACAGAGCCCGTGAGCTCACTCCTGGCCCCTCTGAGGGGCCGGGTAGCGCTCGCTCCGCAGGCTGAGCGAGCTCCCCAAGTTCCAGAACTTCGGGCTCGCACCCGTGGCCCCGAGCTGCCCCTCCTCCAGTGAGCTCCGGACAGGCACCCAGTTACGGATAAGAGGCCTGCGTTCTTGCCAGAGGCCGTGTGCAGGCGTTACGTATCGTGGCAATGACTCACCCCCTCCCAGCAGCCTCCCTGGATTCCTCCCACCCCCATTGCTTTGCTTCTCTCGCAGCTCTCCCTCACATCTGTGCCCACATCTGTGCTCACACCTGTCCTCACATCTGTTCTCACACCTTCCTCACACCTGTCCCCACACCTGTTCCCACACCTGTCCCCACACCTGTCCTCACATCTGTGCTCACACCTGTCCTCACACCTGTCCCCACACCTGTCCTCACACCTGTCCCCACACCTGTCCCCACACCTGTCCTTTCCTAGGGTCACCATGGGCGCAGGCACGTACTCCCAACTCTGAGGGTGTGACTGGGTCCCACTCACGTTGGCTTCCCCCGGGTGTGGAGTGGTAGCCCGGCTCCTGGCCTAGGGCTCAGCACTCCAGGAGACACCTGGCTAAGGGCACCCCGTCCTGTTGCTCCATGTGCTCAAATTCAGGGGCTGCCTCTCCTACAGTTACTACAGCCCCCTCTGCCTCACCCCACGCTCCAGCCCTACGGAGGGAGCCCGGCAGGCATGGCCGTGCGGGGCCGCGGCCCCCGTACCTGTTGTAGGCGTTGATGAACAGGTGCAGGTTGCCCGGGTTCATGTCGTTAAGGATGTGCTGGCGGTAGGTGTGCACCACCTCCACGTTGTTCTGCATTTCCTCCTGCAGCGAGAGGAGACGTGTCTGTCATGGACCCCGCGATCAGAGGCGGCCCGAGCCCGAGTGGGAAGAAGGGGGCCGATGTCAAGCCCGAGCTGTTGTCAAAACCGCTCTCGAGCATTTAAGCGACAAAGAGGCCAACTGGCTGTTCAAAGAAAAGATCAGCCAAAGAACCTGGAGAACTGACCGAGTCCAGGCCCCTACTCACCTTCCCGAAGAGGTGGGACACCACCATGTCCGGAAGGGCCTGGGTCCATCCGGAGATCTGGGGAGGACAACAGGGGGATTAGGAGGAAGGCGTTGCAGGGGCGAGACAGGCCAGCCCAGCCCCGTGCCCTCGGGGCTCCAGCACTCCGTCTGAGGATGCCCCAGGGACGGGAACTGGTCACAGCCTCTGGTTACCTTCCAGACCTGCAGCCCCCAGAAGGCAGGGCCTGGCTCTCCACCCATCACTCTGCTCGGAGCCTGGGCGCAGAAGGTGCACGCACAGCTGTGCTGAACGCACCCGCCTGCTCCCAGCTTTCCCTGCGCCGGAGCGCACTAGTCGTCAGCAGGAAGGACCCCGTGCATTTGCTCTCAACACAGGCTCCCGAGTCCACACCTCAGATCTGCGCCTCTCTCCGAATACACTGCGGTTACTAAAGAAATCAATGACCTTCCTTCTATCTCTCTAACAACAGTGCTAGGCTTTCTATCTCTCTAACAACAGTGCTAGGCTAGGTACACAGGAGGAGCTCCATAAATGCTAGATATACAGTAGGCGATCCATAAAATCTAGGCACACAGAAGGAGTTCCATAAATGCTATGCATACAGCAGGAGATCCATAAATGCTAGATATACAGCAGGAGATCCATAAATGCTAGGCACACAGCAGGAGATCCATAAATGCTAGGCACACAGCACAAGCTCCATAAATGCTAGGCACACAGCAGGAGAACCATAAATGCTAGGCATATCACAGGGGCTCCCTAAGTGCTAGACAGACAGCAGCAGCTCCATAAATGCGTGCTGACTACCAGGGCCCCACTGTGTGGCCCAGGGCAGCTGCAAAGCCTCTGGACCTCCGACTGCCGATCGGTAGCTGGGGCTGCCAGGAACTTCAAAGTGCCCGGCCACGATGAGGATTATGGGAGCGGCCGCACATGTCACAGGATCTGACCCCAGTGCCTGACTTACAGTAGACCTCTGATGTAGGTCTTTTTTCTCCAGGGCTGGGGTCGAAAAGGAAGGATATGGTGCAGATACTAAAACCCCACAAACATTCCTCAGGCTGCACGCAGCCAATGGCTGATGTCCCCAGCCCTCCACGTCTGGCTCAGAGCAGTTACCCAGGAGCCAAACTGGCTGAGTAGAATGTCACTTCCTTTGCTGGAAAATAAAATAAAAAACAGGGAGTGTGTTCCGCTCCCAAATGTCACGCAGGCCGGAGGGAAGGGCTCCCGCCTGCTGGCCCAGTGCTCCAGGGAGAAATGCAGTCTCAGGCCGGCCGGCCAGGACGCGGTGGGAGGGGGGGAGGCGCACGACCCCTTTCATCTTCCTGTCCCCGCCGGCCACCCCAACATTGGCAAAAATACACGGTCAAAATGAGACGCCAGGATCACCCCTGGTTAAAAGGCTCTGTCCTGCTTCAATTAGAGCGGTTTCCCCATCTCCTTGGCAAATACAGGGGCTTTTATGAAAAAAACAATCATCATTTTTAAATAAACAAGGAACCCTAGGCCACCAGCCAGAGCAGAGCTTCCCGAGACAATGAGGGCCCCTCGTGTCCAGGAAGGGACATGCCCAGCCCTTCTATGCCCAGCCCGGCGGCACTGGGGTGGGGGTGGGCCTTGGACACCTGCTGCCTGGGAGCTGTGAGCACAGCCCTGGGGAGGAGGCGGGGAGGCCCAGGGCTCTCCAGTCAGCCAGTTCTCTTTCTGCACAGCCTCCTTACCCACGGGGAGCCTCAGTTTCCCCCTCTGTGAATGGCATGACAGCCCCACCTCCTGACGGTCCCAGGAGGATTCAACAGGCCAAGCACACATAGCAACAGGGAGCAGAACTAGCACCTGGTAACCATCCAGGGGCGGGGCCCTTTCCCTGCCAAGGGCCATTGGGATATGCATAGCGTCATTCACAGGCCACACAAAATTATTAACTTAAAAACTAGCCTGCGATCCAGGGTCCAACATTTAATTAACTCACCCCTGATGCCTTGGCAGGGCCCGACCGAACGATTTCGGGGGCCTTACAGGGCCGGCGGGCCGGAGGTTCCCCACCCCTGCTACATGCTAGCTAATTATTATTGTCGTCACACTGAGTGGCATAGGGTCAGTACCAAATGCACATCTGGTACCAAATGCACATCTGTTTCATTAGGAATAGGAGGGTCCTGGGCTGAGAGGCGTTGGTCTTGCTCATCTTTCCATTCCCAGCCGATGCTCCGTCCCCGGCAAAGACTCCTACCCAGATGATGCTGGTACGAGCCGGCCCGGGGACCCTGACCCTGTGGCCCTGACCCTGCTGGCTTGGCCCGCACTGTCTACGGGTGCCCAATGGCAGATGTCTGGGGTCACGCACTGTTCTAAGCAAAGCAGAGGAACCTGCTCTCTTTCTGGGGGTGGGGAGTCGCAGAAAAGGGTGCCACTAGGCAGGGTCTCAGTCCCACAGTCCTCAGGGGAGGGGGGAGGGCTCCCAGCCCCTGTGTTTCGGGACCCCACCGGCCCGGCCCAGGCTCACCTTGGAGGCCGCCCAGTCCATCCAGCCCTCGGCACAGGGGTTCACGTTGATGAGCACCAGGCCCTCCACCATCTCGGGGTTGTTCAGCTGCAATTCAGACACGAGGTGAGAGACAGCCCGGCAACCTGAGACAGCATGAACTTCACACATCAAAGCAGAGAGGGAGCAGGACTGGGAGAGGACTCGCGTGGCCCCAGAGCACGTGCTGCTCTCAGAGTCTCCAGCCCCCAAGGAGGCGCATAAGGGGACCTGCCACAGCCGGCTGCTGAGTGAGCAAAGCCGACGATGGAAGAATACGACTTGGATGGCAGGTCAGTGCAGGAAAAAGCTCACACACACACACACGTGCACGCACACACACATGCACGCACACATGCATGCACACCACACACGCATGCACAACTCTGGACCACACAACTATGGTTCTCCCTTGGGAAATGGAATGATGGATCATTCTTTTTCCCTCTGGGGATTTTTGATGCTTGTCCAATTTTCCTCCTTCACCTTGAATTAATTTTACCTAAAACGTAATTTTTTAGAAATGCCCAGGAACTCACAGCGAATCGAGTGAGGATGTAGGCGCCAGCCCCGGTCCCCATGCCAATGACGCTCTTCACCCTGGAAGCAGAAATTGAAAGCTGATGTCACGGAAGATGTGAGCGCCAGGAGCCCTGCGCACCCTCACCCCTCCCCCACGCCCTGTCCCCGGGGAACCTCGGCTCCCCCAGGGTCTGTCCGGGTTGCCACTGAGGAAGGCTAGCCGGCGAGACAACGTGGGGACCGCCGGCCTGCTGGGCCCTCCAGACCTAAAATGCATCACGCCTTATGGACTCACAGAAGGCCGTGACCTTGAGGGACTCGTCCCACTTCCCCCCTTCTCTCCTGACTGCCCGGCATTTACGGGAAGGCCTTCCCGCTTCTTCCCGCTCCTAAGCTTTATTTTGGATTCGAAAACTTGGCATGAAAATAAACCGGGCAAGAAGTCTGAGGTGTCATCATCACACCAAAGGCTCACGTAAGAAGGAAATGAGCACTGGAGGAAGAAGGGCCTGGGGAGAGAGGAGCTGAGGGCTCAGGCAACCCAGAACGTTCCATGGGAAAGAGAAAACAATGAAAGAAGAGAAAGCAGGAAAGGATGGGGGGAGCCTGGCATCGGGTGATGTCATCACTCAAGGAGAAAAGCCCTGCTCGCAGGAAGCAGTGGGAATAAAGAGGAAGCAGAAATCAGCGAGGACAGTGAGCCAAGAGCATTTCTTCCCTGAGCTTTAAACTGCAGCCTGGCCCAGCTGGCATGGCCCAGTGGTTGAGCATCGACCTATGAACAGGAGGTCATGGTTCGATTCCCAGTCGGGGCACATGCCCAGGTTGCAGGCTCGATCCCCAGTGTTTCTATCTCTCTCTTCCTCTCCCTTCCTCCCTCTCATCATTGGTGTTTCTATCTCTCTCTTCCTCTCCCTTCCTCTCTAACATCAATAAAAATATATTTAAACTGCAGCCTATGTCGGGGTCAGGCCAGATGGAGGCTAGAGGAAAAGCAGATGCGGGAAGCCGCTCTCCCTGCAGGCTGGGGTGGAGGAAGTGGGGGGCGGGGGGGAGCGGATCCCTCACTCTTACCCAAACTGGTGGAGGACTCCCGGCAGCATCTCGGCCAGCTGGTCCATGGACGGGTACATGTACCTTGGGAGAAGCCACACAGAGGAGTTAGTGAGAGCCCGGACCCGAGGAAATTAACAATGTCAACAGGAACAGGCCGGAAGGGGAGGGACCATGGGCAACCTGGCCCAGGTGTGCCGACGCCCCACAGCGCCCCCCTGTGGCCCTCACTGCGAACACCCCTCAGGGTACACAGCCTTTTCTGATGAGCAAGAATGTCTCCATCCCTCTTTCTCCACCTTCCTCTTTGTAAAGTAAGCCTTTACGACAGCTTCCTGTGTGCCAGGCCCCACCCCAAGCATTTGGTGAGCTTTGTAAGCTCCTTTAATCCCTGCGACAACTCGATGGGGTTGCTATGCTCTCCCCCCATATAAAGATTATAACTGTCACTGAGGCTTGGCTCCACGGAAGAGTATATATTTTATCGCAATAAAAAAATGAAGAGCCAGTCTAGCGCCTCCCCCACCACCTGCTTCCACCCTGTAAGGCTTCCTCCCCCTCCTGGGGCACCAGGCTCCCCACTCACCCCACGGGGAAGGACGCCGCGCTGTCCTGCTGGCCAGGGGCGTCCACGTGGCAGACGGCGAAGTGCTGGGTGATCTCCTGCATGTCCTCGGAGTTGAAGAGGGGGTTGTAGCAGGTTTTGTCTGCGGGGGGGGGGGGGGGGGACAGGAGAGGGGTGAGTGAGGATGGAATGAGCTGGCTTGCTCCCTGCAAAGCGCGTGCATGTTTGCTTGTTTCGCTCCTATTCAGCAGAAGGAAACGGCTCACAGCACGGACGCCCATCTTTTGTTCCCCTGTCCCACTTTCCTGTGGCGATAAAAGGCAAGAACAGGCCACGGCAAGGGAGTGCTCGGGGAGGTGGAGATGGTCCATAAACCGTACTGTACCCCCTGGTGGATGAGCTTCCAGTTTAACCCCAGAAGGGGCCTCCTGCTTCTTCCCAGTCACTCATGGCCATCATGGCCCCAGCAGGAGGGGGGGTTACTCCACTGACATTCTCTCTCCCTGGGTTCCCTAAACTCTCACATCGGGGACACTGGCCAGGGCACAGGAGCTGGAGCATAGGCGATAAAGCACAGATCTCCCACTTCCTATAGACCGTGGATGAGTCTCCTAACTGTTGAGAGTCTGAAGCAAAGATGGCCAGTTTTTCTTCCTGGGCCACACAGATGGACTACATTTCCCAGCCTCCCTTGTAATTAGAGGCGGTCACGTGATCGGGTTCTGGCCAATAGCCTGTGATGCTTGCTGCTTCCCTGGAACACCTGCTCCCCAATCCTCTGGGTTTCTCTCCCTTCTGTCATCTGCCTGCCAGATGCAGAGGAGCCAGCAGAAGCCTCTGGGGCTCCGGGGGATGGCAGAGCCGCAGCTGGAAGGAGCCTGGGCCCCCGAACCACCACGTGGAAGGGGCCACAGCGAACGCCCACTGACTCGTTAAGTGAGGGAGAAATATCGTATATGGGATGAAGCCGCAGAAGTTCCGGGTCGTTTGCTACAGCCATTGGCTTACTCTACCCCTGAGCCTCTCTAAAACGGGGTGCATCACACCACATGCAGTTCCATCCCCTCATTGGGGTGCGGTGAACGGAGGTGACCTCTATCAAAGTACCTAGCAAGCAGCTGATACATAATGGCCCCGGGGGACACCCGGAAAGAAGAGAGGTAAGAGACGTGAGGGTGAAGAACATCAATGGTTTTCAGGGACTGCCATCAGCTCCAGCCTCAAGGGTATGAATAAACTGTAGGGGGAGGTACATTAGGCCGTCTGTCAATCAAACATCGAGCACGTGTTCGGCTTGCCACGTGCAAGTTTACAGAGATGACTGGGCCAGGACAGCCTGCAAGTGCCTTCCGAACCATCACAGGACGTCTCACCGTCATCTGCATCACGTTAACACAGAGTCGCTCTACTCTGCGTCACTGCCATGCCCGTCTGTGGAACATGGGGAGCCCAGATGGGTAACATCTTGGAAATTCAGTCTAAACATTCACAGCCACACTATTCACACGGCCAAGCCAAGGAAGCAACGATGTCCACTGACTGAAGAGTGGGCAACAAACGCGGCCTCTCCGCACAATGGAAGGTCACTCGGCAAAAGACACGCCGTCCTGGCATGTGCTACGTGTGGATGAGCCGTGAGAACAGCGTGCAAGGAGCCAGTCACGGAGGACCACATGTTGTGTGACTCCATTGCTCTAAAATGACAGGACGGGCAGATGCTTCCAGACAGGAAGTAGACAGTGGTGGCCAGGGGCTGGGGGTGTTGGAAATTGGGGTGAAAGGTAAGACGACAGGATTTTTTTTTGAGTAATACTGTGCATAAATGGATTGTGATGATGGTTGCACAACTCTTCAAACACTGAAAACCATTGTATTCCTTCATTAAAAGAGGTCACTGTCACACAGATGGACGGTGGGGGGCTCCCTGAGTTCCCAGCAGCTCCTGGCACACAGACAACTCCGGGCCTCTGGGCACTGCATTCTAGAATCTTCTAGTCTGTGGCAAGAGTTCTTCCCAGAATAGCTCCGGGAAGGCCCAGCAAGAGGGAGGCAGCCGGGCTCCCTGCCACCCGCCCTTCCTAGCCCCCCGCCCCCACCTGGGCGGGAGCGGCCCTCTGGCAGTACAGGGCCCGGAACGTACGGTTCATGCCAATGTCGTGGTACGTGAGGATGACGGGCCGGCTTCCCTTGGGGGTCCCGCACAGCGTGACGTGGATGGAGCCATGCAGAGTCTCGATGTCCTGCTCCTGGGGAAAGATAGCAGGCGGAGGGGTTGTCACACGAGGCGTGCAGGTCGGCGTGGCTTAAACCTGATGGGACACCAGCGTCCCGGCCTAGAACACGGCTTCTGAGGATGCGCCCAGGGCCTTGCCCTTGGTCAGGAGAGCACTGGGCTTCAGGCGGCAAAGCAAGGTCCAGAGAGCCCTGCCCAAGGGTCAGGGAGAGAGGGGGAGGGGCAGTAGCCAATGGAGAGCAAGAGGTTTAACCCGAGAGAGGCCGCAGGGCTGGGCTGAGGGGACCAGGTAGGCTCCCATCCTGTGGAAGCCATGGCTGTCCATCTGAGGGACATGGGGAAAGGAAGGAAGGAAGGAAGGAAGGAAAGGAAAGGAAGGGAGGGAGGGAAGGAGGGAGGGAGGAGGGAGGGAGGGAGGCAACCCCAATTCCCAGGCTCCGCCCCACCCCCTTCCAGAGCAGGAAGGGAGATCATCTCTGTTTTTACAAGAACCCACTTTCTTCAAGTCCCAGGCAGAGTGACGGGCTCCCTGGCCCGCCCTGTGAGGCCCCAAGGCAAGCAGGCCTGACGCTGGTAAAGGGGGCACCTCTCCCCGGGCCCTTGCCTGTGGGAAGTGGGCCATAGGGAGCCTCGCAGTGTGGCAGGGGAAGCGTGCGTGCTTATGACCTGATGTTGATGGGGGTAAACAGGGCACAGCATGGGGAACCCCAGCTCCCCAGCCCAGGGGTGCTCCTGGGCCACTGAGCTCGGAGCCTGCCAGATGCCCTGACCCGCCCTGACCGCCTCGCATCTCCTCCGTGTCCAGCCCTGCACTCCTGCTGTGGAAACACTGGAAAAACCCAGACCCTGGAGCAAAGGCCCAGCCCCAGTGGGGGCCGGGGATCATCTGCCCGCCCAGCCCAGCCCTGAAGCTGCTGCAGGAACAATGGTCCATTGTGGGGGCCACACTCTCCATTGTCTCCCCAGCTGACCCAGGCGCCCTCTAACAATAGGCCTGGCCAGGCAGGCCCCCACCAGCCTGGGACACCAGGGTTCAAACCCAATGCCACCTTCCCCCAGCCCTGAGCCTGGGTCAGCACCTGTAACAGGACAGTGAGCCACGCCCCCTCCTACCCCCCAGGTTCCTGAGCGGAGGAGGTGAGCTTGGGGCCTGGCGGGAAGGGCATTCTCAGTACGTGGTGGCCTGGGCACCATCTTGGTGGCAGGTACGGGACGCCCAGCCCAGGCTGGCATCAAGGATGCCTGTCCCTGGCAGCCCCCAGGGGTGGGGGTGAGTAACAGATGTTGACTCATCACTTGGGAGGCCTTGAACTTATACAGCTGTGGAGCCCGAAGCGACTCTCCGAGAGGCTGGGCTGCCTCGGCCTGCTCAGTTACACACACACCCCCTCCCCCCACACCCCCACCCCCCCTCGGGCCTGGCAAAGCCTCCTGCTCACAGCAGGTGCTCAGGATCCATTCGGTATTGACTGTCCCCAGGAGACGGAAGTCCAGAGAGGGTAAGCAACTTTCCCCAGGCCACACAGCTGGATGGTGCAGCAGGGGCTGAACCTGAGACCGCCCAAGTCCAGAGCCTGTGCCTTTAAAAAGTATGTATTTTTATTGATTTCAGAGAGGAAGGGAGAGGGAGAGAGAGATAGAAACATCATTGGTTTCTATCCCCACACACAGGGGATCGAGCCCTCAACCCGAGCATGTGCCCTGACCGAGAATTGAACCATGACCTCCTGGTTCATAGGTCAACGCTCAATCGCTGAGCCACACTGGCTGGGCAAAGCCTGGGCCTTTGACATCTGTTTCGCACACTGTGCCGGGTGCCCGGGAAGACAGGGGACCTTTAATGAGTCCCGTGCACTGTGACTCCCTAGAGAGGGACGCACTGAGGCAGGTCCCCCCGATGGGGCTGTGGATGGCTCTGTGTCTCCCCAGCGTCCCCGTGAAGCTGCTAGCCCCGGGCACGCCCTGGGGTACACGGGCACACAGGGTAGAGGCCTAGCCTCCGCTGCTCCCCAAACCTGCCTCTGGCCCACGCTGCGGAACGTGCCACAGGTGTGCCGGACAAGGACACAGGACACCGCGGAGCAGGGCAGAGGCGGCACAGCTGGTTTCACCTTGGCCCAGATGAGCGCCACCCCCATCGGCCACGGGGTTCGTTCTAAGTCCCAGCGACTTCCTAGGAAGCGGGGCTGGGGGAGAGGGCGCGGAGGGGGGGCCGGGAAAGGGTGGGTTGAGGATGCCCAGGCCTCTGACTCCTGCCCCGCTTCAGCCAGGGGGGCGGGAAAACAAGCAGCGACTGTGTGGAAAGCGAGGAATTAGGAAAAGGTCACCGTTGCCCTTTTCCCCGGGAGCGGATCTGCTTCCAAGTGAAGGGAAGGACATCAGCCTCCCCACCCCACCCGGCCCCCAAAGGGATCAGGTGGCCCCCTGGCCCAGTTCCGCCAGGCAGGGCTATCCAGAGAGGCGCCAGACCTCCGCGGACACTGCCCACCGCCCTCCTGCCCCAGCCCCTCCGCTCGCTCCCTCCACCGCAGGAACTCCGCTCCCTGCCAGCAGGGCCCTGGTGAGATGCAAACAGATTCCATGGAAACCAAATCAAATCAGACCATCAGAACACGGAGAGATCCAGGTGGAAGGAATTAGAAGCAGCCACTGCACCGGGAGAGTGACGGATGCTGTTCTCCGCGCTGCTGCCCCGCCCCCCATTGGTTACATGGACTTTGGCTCCGGCCGCTGAGACCGGGTCCGATTGCATCATCTGTCTCCTCGTTGAGTGACACTGAGCAAATCCCTTAAGCCCTCTCTGGGCCTGGCTCTTCAGCTATAACATGAAGACAGCAGTAATTCCTCCCGTGAAGGGCGGTTACAGATTACAGGAGACGATGCAGGAAGAGAGGTCAGGCCGGTTTCTGGGGCACAGACACCAGCTAAAGGGCTCCCGTGTTTATTGCAGATTTAGGAGTCAGAGGAGCCGAAATGGAGGACTAGCTCGACAGATCCTCTTGGCAAGTTTCTCCAAACGGGTCTGGCACCTCCCGCTTGGCAGGCAAGGCCTGAGGGATGAGTGGGATGCAAATATTCCCTCGCTCCCTCCCTCCCTTGGGGGCCTTCCACAAAGCCCTCCACCTGGAGCAGAGGGGGAGGGCTGAGTCACACAGCACCTGCCAGCTCGGGGACGCTTGGATTCTAGAATTCCAACCGAAGAAAAAAAGCCGGAACCCAAATACTCCCACCGACTCCCCTCATCAAATTGGCAAACACAACTGCCCAGAACCTGACGCCAGATGGTCTCGGCAAAACCAGATCACAGGCGTCCTTCCTGCGGCCACGGCACCCCTGGCCAGCAGCCCACCCAGGCCCGCGCTCCCAGGGCTCCGGAGCCTCTCCCAGGGGCCAAGGCAGGGTCCTGGGAGCAACCGGCAGAACTCACAGGTCCGGGCACCAATCGATTCGCCTTAAACCGTCACCCAGGCCAAAACAAACAGCCCACCCCACCGTGATGTCAGCCGGGAGCGATAAGGCGAGAGGCCATCTGCTCCGGCGGTTGTGCCGTCTCCTGAGACGGGCCACCCAGCCACTGGGCGCAGACCCGCCCGCAGCGCCCCGCTGCCGCTGGGCTGTGGGCTACCATATGTTGTCTGTTCTGAGTCATGTGTCCGTCCATCCTCGACTACTCTGGGGAAGGAAGAACGAGTCCGCCTGCGTCGGCACCAAATATTTTTCAAGAAGTAACGTTGGCTGCTTTCAGACACACCCAGTGAGGCCACTCTGACTCCTTAAACTCGACTCCCAAGGCACGGGCCAGACGGGGCCGTCTCCATGGGCCGTGAGAAGCTACTGAAGGAACAGATGTAAGCAGGTCCCCATGAAGGTGTCTGGACTCCAGTCCATCCGAGTTCCGTGCAGGGGGCCTGCCTGGGCAGGGGGGCTTTGATAGGAAGAGCAGAGGTGAGCTGAGGTCTGGCCCTCAGGCCCAGCTGGGCCCTCCCGTGTCGCACTGCAGTGACGCATCGTGGGTGAGAGAACAGGGTGGGTCAGGCAGAGCAGGGTGCCACGAACCCTTCACTGAGGCCATGCGTGAGCCTCAGTTTCCCCATCAGTAAAGGAGGGATGATGGTACAAGTCCCGAATGACTCAGCAGGAGAGCCGGGGAAAGCCTGGCCTGACGCATCAGAGGACGCCGACGTCCTAGCGGGCAGGCCACTGTCATTTTGTCCCTGGGCTGGCGGCCCTCGCTGCCTCCCTTGACCAGGGCTCTGCCCTTCTCTGCCCCCAGCGCTGTGAGCACACCAGTCGTCACATGGTGCAGCATCTTCCGAGGGAAACCCTACGTGACCCACAGGCGAGATGTTGGAAACTCCTGGAAATCCGGGGGAACTTCCACAAATATCATGAGTCAGCCCGATCTGGGAGCCAAACCCGAAGCAACACTGTTTTATACAAAGATGGGACTGGCGTTGACAAGGCGTCCCTCAGCAGCCACGTTCAGCTCAAAGCTGTGACTCCTCGGGAAGGCTGCGCCCATGAACAGCTGCAGGGAGAGCTCACTCCCCACCCGCCCCCCAGGCTGGCTCCAAACCCAGCGAGGGCCTTTCCATGCTGTAGCCTCTGCATGGACCGACCATCCCTAATCTTCTTGGGTCACCTGCCTGGCTCCATCTGTCATTCAGGTCTCAGTTCAATGTCACCTCCTCCAGAAGCCTTTCCCGACCCTCAACCTAAGGCCACCAGCACCACATCAGCCCCTCTGTCACCTTCCATGCCCTACGGGAGCTGGAATTGTCTTGTTCACTTAATTTTTCATGTGTGTGTCTGCCTCCCCCTCCTAGGGAGTCAGAGGAGTGATTTCAGCCAAGCACACAGCTTGTTCACACCCCAGCCCTACCCCTTCCCAACCCTGAGACCTCAGGCCAGTGACTTGACCTCTCTGTGCCTCAGGTTCTCACCTGTAAAATGGGGATAAGATTCATTTCAAGCAAAAGGTGTCACACACTCAGAATGAAGCTTGGAGTACGTTCCATGCTCACTAACGCTGAGCTCTCAGTCTAGAAAGTAGGTTAAAGCAGACATTTATTAAAGGGACAAAAATGTCCCCAACTTCACAGGACGGTGCTGGGATTAACTGAGAGGGCTCAGCCCAGGCTGGTACCCAATGTGGGCAGACCTCATCCTGACTCTTCCCTGCCCCGGGAGGCCAACCTGAAGGCTGGTCTCTGCTTACCAGCTACCTGTGCCCGAGGACAGGAACTCAGAGCTGGGCTTTGCAAACCGTCAAGAACAACACAAAAGTGAGGAACGATCTTCCCAGGGAACAGAAAAACGAAGTGTTCCAGTTTCCAAATCAATAACCAAGATGGCAAGAATCGACACTAACCCCATGACCCAGCAATTCCACTTCCCGGCGTGTACCCAAGGGAATTAGAAGCAGGGACTCATCGAGGTACTTGTCCACCCATTAGCCACAGCAGCCAGAAGGTGGAAGCAGCCCGAGTGCCCACTGACAGAGGAGCGGATGACCCCTTGTGGCCCATCCACACGGTGAAGTGTCGCCCAGCCTCTGAGGAAAGGAAGCTCTGACCCGTACTGCGGTCCGATGGGCCCTGAAGGCACTGCGTTAAGTGAAAGGAGCCAACCACAAAGTGATAAATGGCGTGGGATTCCACTTACGTGAGACACTTAAAGTCTCAACATCATAGCGACAGACAGCAGCATGGCGGTTGCCAGGGACTGCAGGGAAAGACACTTGGACTTAGTGTCTAATGGGGACTTAGCTTCAGGTTTCACAAGATGAAGGGTCTGGAGCTGGGTGGTGGTGACAGCTGCCCCAAATGTGAGCATATTGAATGCCACCCACTGAAGTCTACACTGAACGATGGTTCAGACGGTACACTTTATATGTACTTAACTGCACACACACACACACACATACACAAAGGAAAAAGACAGTCACAGAGTTAGTAGACAGGGGGTGTTACTGACCCAGCACTGATGTGGGAAACATCATATCTGGGTCCCCGCTGTCACTGTCCTGTCTCCACCGCCACGTAAACAAGATTGGAGTGACTCGCCCCATTTCACAGGTGAGGAAACTGAGGCCAAGGGGAGGTGAAGCAACTTGCTCTGCATCAAAGAGCCAAGAAAGGGCAGACCCATACTTGCCTGAACGTCAAACTCAGGTAGACACTTGTACACCCATTATTCACAGCAGCCAACGTTCCCAAACCCTCTGCCACTCGTTCCCCTTCACCCAAGGGCAATGCCCAGACGCCCCGCCTCTGGACACGGGGGGTGGGCCAGTCACTGAAATATGGGATCCAGGAGGAAGAGGGGAGTTGTCTGGGGGAAAGGGAGCAGAATGGATGGTGGAGACGCAGCGCTCAGAGGGGCTGGAGGCGGGAGACTGAGTGATGTGCATCCACCTGCATCTGCTCCTGACCTCCCTCTTCTCCAGGAAGCCCACAGGGCCCCGCTGTGCCCAGGCTTCCTGTCCCATCCCCAGGGCCCAGCACGGCCTGGGGCCCCCAAACTCTGGGATCACTAATGAGTCTAGGAATTACAGGTCCTGAGGTTCTGAGCCGCCCCTCAGCCAAGAGAGCCAGCCCACTGTCCTGAACGTTTGTTCTTAGACAACACTCAAGAGGCAGCCGTTCCCACCGCCTGAGGCCCGCCCTGAGCAGCGATGGAGCCAGTGAGCCACGAAGAAGCCAGGTTCGTTTTCCCAGGCAGAGCTGAGAACATCGAGCCTGCTTCTGCTCCCTCCCATCACAGGGTCCCAAACCCACCCACTGCTCCCCATCCCCCCGCCCCCCACAGCTCTGCCCAGATCGACAGTGTCCAGGGGGGCGTGGGGAGTTGTTGCCACAGGCTTCCCTGGCCAGAACTCCAACCAGCTGCTCTGCAGGGAGGAGCCAAGTGTGAGAAACTAGCTCCCCCTCTCCCCTCGCCCCCAGTGTCTGAACCATGATCTACTTCGCACCATTGGGAGGAGGAGGGAGAGAGAACACAGAGTGGGAAGGGGAGGGCGTCCACAGCCTCTACTTGCCTGAACATCAAACTCCTGCAGGAGGCCGGTGATGGTCTGTGGAGAGAAGAGAGAGATGGTCAGTTTCATCAAGGTTCCTTGCTTCTCCAAGCCCTGAGCCTGGATCTACCCTCCCTCCTCTGCGGAGCCTCCCTAATTCCTCACAAAGGGTGACTTTTCATCTCAAAGAACAGTCCGGCAGGAAAGGAGACGCATTAGCTGGGTTCCTTTTTAACTACTGCCTCGGTGTGAAAAAGATCTGAAGGTCTCAGCTGACCACAAGCTTGTGGGAGACAAGACTGTAATTACCTATGACCTGGTCTCCTGACCTCCGCCCATGTGCTACACTTTTAAATCTCTCCTCACATTTCTTCCCTGGCTGCCCGTCTTCTGGATTAAAATTCAGTCTCTCGTGAGTGGACACGGAGAACAGAGACCTCTATGCATTTCCCTCAGTCCTACAATTCTGTTTCCAGCCCAAAGCCCATCTTGCACCAGAGCTATCCGGATGTGGAGCATGCACGGTGAACAGCATGGGCCAGCAGACGAAGGCCCACCAGCTGCTTTTGTAAATAAAGTTTTATTGGAACACAGCAAGCCCGTTCACTTCCATGTTGCTATGGCTGCCTTCATGCCGTAATCGTGAAGCTGAGTGGTTGCCACGACGGTATGGCCCGCAGAGCCTACGGTAGTTCCTATGTGGCCCTTCACAGAACACGCTTGCAGACCCTGAATGTACAATCTTAACAAGGGTTTGGCGGCTTCTAAACGCAGCTGCCACCCACGCGGGCGGCTCCCCTCCCGTCAGAGATGAGTGTCTGTGTCTGTAAAACTCAGAAGGGAAAGTCTGTGACGCGACCGAGCTAAACCAGAGCGGCCACACCCAGCGTCACCGAGGAGCCCGATGAGCAGTCATTCACCACGGGCAGCTGGTCTGGCTTGGCTCCAGGCCCCGCCCACAGTGTGACTACGTGACCGAGGACATATTACGCTCCACGAGACTCAACTTCCTCTCTGTCAAACGGGAACAATCCCAGAACCCAGTTCCCATCCTGCTGTTAGCACGAGAGAACCCGAGGGACGCAGTGGCCCAGGCTCGCAGGACCTGGTCTTCGTGCTGATTCCTACTTGGAAAGCACTTGGCTGACCTTAGAACAGGGGTGGGGAACGTCCGGCCCACGGGCCGTGTAAGGCCCTTGAAATCATGGTGTCTGGCCCTGCCAAGGTGTTAGGGGTGAGTTCATGAAATGCTTGACCAAATACAGCAGGCTAGTTTTTAAGTTGATAATTTTGTATGGCCTGCGAATGATGTGATAAATATCCAAGTGGCCTTTGGCAAAAAAAATGGTTCCCACCCGCCTTAGGGTAACTTCACTTTTGAGCCTGAACTTTACATTTTTGAAAAGAGGCATCATCACAGGCAGTGTTGCCTCTCAGTGAGAGCTGGGAAGGGAACATGGTTTAAAATACGACGTCACTTCCACAGCAAATGTGAAGGCTCGTCGCATTTCCATAATGTAAAGCCAACGTCAGAAAGGCCAGGCCAGGAGGGACCTGCCTGCTGGGCCGCAGGGCAGGGCCGGCTCTTTCCCAGGGAGGCCTGGCTGACATGAAAGGCTTGGCCGACAAGATGATAAGAGCTGTGGCAGCAGGAGCTCAGGCGCACAGCTTATCTCCTCGGCGCCAGGCGGCAGCAGCCCACTCCGTCCTCACTGTGGCCCCAGGACATGAGTCCCAGTGTCACTGGTGTAAAGCTAGGGAACTGGAGCATGAAGGTTGGCGCATTTGCCAGCGGTGGACACAGAGCTGCCGAGTGTCACGGCCAGGATCTGAAGCCAGGCAGGCGGGCCCCAGGGGATGTGTGTGACCTTCACCTCGAAACGAGGGGGTAGACAGAGCCTGTGGGCAGTGGGCTTCCGGTCGCATGTTCCAGAACCACAGATGTCAGAGGTGGGGGGCGCCTAGAGGAGCTCTAGTTCAATGCCCTCCTTTGCATATGGGATCAGGGAGGTGTGGGCAGAGAAGCCCAGATTGTGGGCAGGGGCCCGGCCCACAGTGCCAGAGCACGTAGTGGCCACGCTGGGCCTGGAACAGGTACCTTTGTGCCTCTGCACACCTGGACAAGGAGACCCGTGGAAACAAGGAAGTAGTGGACACATGTGTGTGTATGTGTTCATGTTGTGCACACACGTGTGTCCTTGTATGACTGTGCATGTGATGGGGGGACCAGGAGCATCTCCACTCACCTCCCCTTTCTCCACCAAAGGCTTCACCTCGGCCAGGTCCACGTCCTGCAGCTCCCGAGACATGTCCCTGCTGTCACCTGCCTGGGAGGGGACAAAGGCCAGGAGGTTAGCACTTCCTGCTGAGAGATGGTTCCTGAAGGAAGCAGATCCGAGGCTCGAAAACAAGCCCTCACTCTACCCCGCAGCTTCTACCTTCTGCACCTGTCACCAGGCCCCTCCTACAGGTCATCAGACCCCTCCTACAGGTCACCAGGCCCCTCCTACAGGCAATAAGGCCTCTCCTACAGGTCACCAGGCCCCTCCTACAGGTCACCAGGCCCCTCCTACAGGCCACAAGGGCCCTCATACCCACATCACCATCCCAGCCTTGCCCCTGAGACAGGAACTGAGGCTCATGGACGCAACCACGTTGCTAATGAAACAGACAGATTGATTCTCAGAACCAGTCCAGACCCCCCACCACCCAGGACATTTCTCGCTGCATTTTAGGAGAACTGTATCCCCAGGTTGACAGGCAAAAGGGGACAGGAGGTCACGGGAGGCCCGCCATGTGCAGGCATGGCACACACTTCCTCCTCCTTCACCCTCCGAGTGTCCCCAGCAGGGGCAGCCTCCAGCCCGGGGCCTGCCAGGCTGGAGGTGGGATTTTCAAACAAAAGGAGCCAAAGCAGCTGGGGTTGGGGGCAGAGGAGGCCCGCTGGCTGTGGCGCGGCAGGAGCAGAGGACAGAGGCGAGGAACAGGGTCCCAGAGGGCGGATCTGCCGTCACCCACTCCCCAGGAGCCGGGCTTGGGCGGGGCGTGTACTGAGCACACGCCCGGGAGCTTGGTCTGGGAGCTGGAGATATAAATATTTATTCTCAGATAAAGGCAAGTGAAGCCCCCACCAACACTGGGGCGAGGCACACAGTCCCAGAGTGAGGGTGAGCGCCACAGCCGGCGGCAGGGACAGGGAGGAAGCCGCAGGCGTCCAGGTCCCCGCTCACAGACCCGGCCCCCTGCATCCTGGACAGACCAGGCAACCTGCTGAAGACCAGGCCAGCGAGGCCCTCCATTGTCATGCTCCGGAGCAGAAACCCAGGCCCCCAGCTCCCCAGGGCCCCACGGACGCCACGCCGGAGAGAGCGCAGCCTCTGAAATCCCACCAGGTGGGCTGGTCCAAGGCCCGGCTCCCGGAATCCCCAGGACCCTCCTGGCGAGGCCTCTCAGAGGTCAGCCGGCAGCACAGCCCGGCCGCCTCCTTCCGCCCCGGCGCTGACACATGGCATTCTGGGGGCAGATCCCCTCCCGTGCGACGCTCTGGTCTGGGCCCCATATAATTCCCCCCAGTCGATAACCAGCCCCACAGGAATGCCTTTATGCAGCCTCTGGAGTCCAGGTTCCAGAACATTCTGAAAACAAAGTCGGTTTTATATTTGCCAGCATTCCTGGGCAGCAGCCAGCCCGGAGGCCGAAGGCATGAAAAGCCGAGGTCGGACAGCCTTGCTAACTCAGCGTGTTCATGGTCCCGAGACTCTGGCCCCACGGCCACATCGCCTACACAGCCTAGAGAGCCTTCCAGAAGCCCAGGCAGTGCCACCCCCCTGCAGAGAGTGACAGGACCCAGGGTGAGAGTGGGGTCTGCCACTGTGCCCTGGCCGGGCTCAGACAGCCCCCCTCCCAACCCCCAGGTCTTCTTCAGCCCCCCGCCCCCACAACTCCCAGGCCTTCTTCAGCCCCCACCCCCACCCTCGTGGGCTCCGAGGAGGGGAAGCCTAATTGTATGACCACCTGGCCCACCTGTGGCTCCTGCCATTACACCAGGGGCAAAGTGGGGCCACCACTCGCTTGCTGAATAGATGAATAGGGTTTATGCAGCTTAATAGCAAGGCCTGTGTTTAAATTTACTCTTTTTTAAAATATATATTTTGGTTGATTTCAGAGAGGAAGGGAGAGGGAGAGAGAGAGAAACATCAATAATGAAAGAGAATCTTTGATCAGCTGCCTCCTGCATGCCGCCTACTGGGGATAGAGCCACAACCCAGGCATGTACCCCTGACAGGAATCAAACCCAGGACCCTTCAGTCCGCAGGCTGATGCTCTAGCCACTGAGCAAAACCACCTAGGGCTAAACTCAGAGGCTGAAAACTGGCCAGTCTCCCTTAAATATTTGAGAATTGCTGAGTATGGAGCCGGAGGGGGCTCAGGGAGCCCAGCCTTGAGCTGGAGATATTTTAAAAAAATATTTTTTTATTGATTTCAGAGAGGAAGAGAGAGACAGAACATCCATGGTGAGAGAGAATCACTCATCGGCTGCCTCCTGCACACTCCACACTGGGGATCGAGCCCACAACCCAGGCACATACCCTGACCGACCAGGAATCGAACCGTGACCTCCTGGTTCATAGGTCACCGCTCACCACTGAGCCATGCCGGCCGGGCTGGAGACACTTGTGTCATGACTGGGAGATGCTACTGGCGTCCAGTGGGTGGAGACCACGATGCTGATGGTCAGCTAATCATCCAACGGGGCACAGCACAGTCCCCGAGCAGAGTCCTCTGGCCCCTACAGCTGAGGCTGACACCCTGGTTACACCGGGAAGCGCCCCAGGACCCCGAGCCTGCAGGGACACAAAGCACAGCAGAGGCAGCCTCTGCACTCTTTGTCCCTGGGGGTGGGGGCGCTGCAGGCCTGGGACGGCCTGCCTTTAATGAGTGCAAATGCCCGGCAGGGAGGGCGGAGCCTGGCCCTCCATCTAGGTCACTGCCCGAATGCCCAAGGCTGCCCACTCCGGGGCAATGGGCAGGGAGACAGCTGGCTGCCCCATCCTGCCAACCTGGGCCGGTTGAAGGCCAACACCTGCCCTATCTCTGTTGCCTTGAACTCTGCAAACGTGTATTTCTGAGGCTGTTTGTCTAAAGCAAATCTTATAAGGAAGTTCAATATAAAAAAACAGATTTACATACACCCTTCCCCCCAAAAAAGAGGGGGGAGGGAAACAGACATGCTTTGGATGAAGCCAGGGAAAAAAGCTTGACCCCCCCCCCAGCAGCCCCGGGTTCCCCCTCCCTCCCACCTGCCCCTACCCCATGAGGCAAGACCTGGCCTCAAAGACCCCTGGGGTTCAGGAAGCTCAGTTCCAAACGGTGACTCATCCGGACGTGGCTTCCTGGGCCAGGCCCTCATGTGCCCAGCACGGAGTGAAGCACCCGTAACAGCCTTGTGGACGGGGCCCTACCATGTGACAAGGGGGGGCATGGCCACGAACCAGCAGACCCGGTCCTGGCCCGCGGAGCCCCCATCTCATGGGGCAGGTAGGCCCCAGGGTCCCCCAGCACCGCCCACTCATCGGGCCAGTCCTGACGGGCCTGCCCCACGAGGCCGCGCTGTCCTGCAGGCTGGGGCGGAGGTGGCCTCCGTGACCGCCGTATCTCCAGGGCACAGTTCCCCACCCCGACCTGCCCACCCGGGGCCTGGGTGGGTCATCGTTGGTGGTGGAGGCTGGCGCTACACAGCAGGTCAGCAGCCCCCTGGCCTCGCCCCCAGATGCCAATAGCACACACCCACCTTCCCTTCCCCCGGTGAGAACTGAAAACATCTGTGCACTTTGCCAAATGCCCTCTGGGGGCAAAACCGCCCTGGTTAGGAACCACTGGCCTAGGGCGGTTCCTGTATGAATGCAGAGTATCTGGTAGATCTGACTCTTATTCTATCTCCTGTGCCCACACACCCACTCACACACTCACACACTCACTCTCACACACTCACACTCACACACACTCTCACTCACACTCTCACACACACTCACTCTCACACTCTCACACTCACATTCTCACACACACTCACATTCTCACACACACACTCACTCTCACACTGACACACTCATTCTCACACACACTCTCACACACTCACATTCTCACACACACACACACTCACACACTCTCACACTCACACTCTCACACTCACACTCTCACACTCACACACACACTCACATTCTCACACATACACACTCACATTCTCACACACACACACACTCTCACACTCACACTCACACACACACTCACATTCTCACACTCACACTCACACACACACTCACACTCTCACACACTCATTCTCACACTCACACGCACTCACACTCTCACTCACACTCTCACATACTCACACACTGGCCAGCTGTAGGTTTCTGAGGACGAGGCTGAAGTCCCAGGGGTTGGAGGCACATCCTGAGATGGGTCAGCACAGATGGGTGGCCGGGACAAGAGGCCGCTATGCTGTGTCACACTCCTACTGCTTCATCTCACTCTCCCTCCAGAAGTTTCGCTGTGGGTTCAAATGCACAACCCCAAGACCAGGAGGCCCACAGGAAGGAGCAGGTCCCGCGTGGACACTGCCTTGTAGGCAACGCTGACCTTCGCTGGGAGGGAGGGGCGGTGGGGGGTTACCTGGTTGGGGCTGCTCTACTGATGCCCCCCCACCCACACCAGGGGTCACCCCCCACCGCTCAAGGCCCTGCTTGGCTCAGCAGGTTCTCCCCTGGGCTTGAGGCCGAGCGCTGGATGCCAGTGCCCGCCCCCCTCTGCCGCCTCCTGGAAAGTCCCAGCCCAGAATGTCGGGCTGAAAAGGGCCAAGGTCATCATTCAACAGACCGAGTGCAGGGCAAGGCCACCTGCGGCGCCGTGGGTAGGAGCCCAGATGTCCCTCCTGGGCCTCCCGCTCCATCGGGCAGGAGGGTGGATGGTGCGGTCCCTCCAGGAAGCGCAGGCGGGAGGCCCTCCAGACAGGGAGTTAGTCGGACCGGGCTCCTTCCGCTAAAACCCACTCGGTGCCAAGACCGGGGCCCACGTCACCCGCCAGCTGCCAGACGGGTTCCTATCACCACGTCTTCCTTTCGCTCTGCCCTCCCAGAAGGAATTCAGAGAAAACCAACGTCAGATAAGCGGCAGGTGGCCAGGAGCTAGGGGAAGACTGGAGGGTCAGACCTGGCCGTCATCATGTATCAGATCTGTGATTCCCAACAAGTTATCTAACCTCTTAGCCTCGGTTTGCTCACCTGTAAAATGGGCATAAATAATCCTGCTCCCGGTGAGTACCAGTGGGGCTTAAACTCTGGCACATAGAACCTGCTAAATAGCTGCTTAATCAACCAGTGCAGTTTCCCTTCCTGGTTGCCTCAGAGACCAGGGACATCTATGAGGACACAGCCTGTGTTTTATACGCCGTTAGCCTCACAGCGATCCAGCAAGGATCGGGGGGCGGGGGTGGGGGTGGGGAGACACAGAAGACGCCTGGCAAACACCACATGAGTTTTCAACGATCAGACCCAACGTGCCACCTCGGGGGTCTCCTCTCCATTAGCGACGCTGGTCCCTGAGTAAGGAAGGCCCAGGGGCTAGGCAGATCCCTTTCCAGTCCAACAGGCCCAGGGGACAGTCAGCAAGGAGCTGGGCCTCCTGGCTTCCAGGGGAAGCCAAGCCTGGGATTTGCCGGGAGAAGGCAAGACCGTGACCCCGAGGACCGGAGGGCAGCGGGCAGAGGCACCTCAGGCACGCTGAGGCCGCCTGAGAGCTGAAGAACTGTGAAGAGAGGGACACAGCCCGCCATTCTCAAAAGCTGCGGCGGAGCCGCAGGAACCCTGGCTTATGAGTCGGGCGTGGGAATGCCGCCACCCTCTCGCCACATGACTTTGACCACGGCATTCATCCCCCATCTGTAAAACAGGCAGCCTGTGCTCCATGCGCATCACATGGTCCATGAGAAACTTGGGCGGATGGGAACCGAGGCGGGACAGGGCTGTGCAGAGGCCACGGACACAGGCGTCTCACCAGGGCGTGGCCCAGCTCAGCGCTGCCTGGGTCTGCCTGGGAGTCCCTGTCCTGCTTCTGACGCAGGCCCCTCGCTGTCTGAGACGGGAGCCTCCCTCCAGCTCGGGCATCCACCTAGGGCACTTCGGGGCACACACCCTCTTCAGCAAGCCCTCCTGGGCCTCTGGAACTTCCACGATGGGGGCAGAGGTGGTGTCTGGCCGAGAAACATCCCCGACACGCGCAGGGGTCTCCGGGATGCGGCCACCCCAGCAGGACTGGCCCAGGAGCAACCCACACGGACGCCCATGATCCCAGCAACAGGGGCGACTTCTGTGGGGCTTGCTGGGCTCCGAACTCTGCCCTCCCTTTGAGCAACCCTAGCAAATAGGCACCATTTCATGGATGGGGAAACTGAGGCACAGAGACGGTAGGAAATGTGCCCCGGGTCACTGAGCGTCACGCTGGCGCAGGTGAAAACAACCCTCACAGCTCAGATGACCATGACCTCCGCTCGCAGTAAATGTGCACACACACTGTGCGCCCACCTTAGCCGAGGTAGGATGCTCTAAGGAAGGGAGCTGGGGGGAGCCTTGGGGGGGGGGAGCTCACCAGCATCTCCCCCCACCCTCCAAAGTCCCCAGGGTGCTGCCACGAGGAGGCCAGGCTTCGGGCAAAGTCCACCGCTTATATTTTCCTCTTCTCCCTTCGAAGGACTCAGAGGGCTCCTGGAACTGCCAACTCCACACTTTGAAAGAGCGGCCACGGCTTCATTCTGCAAGGAGGCCCGGGAGGGTGGGTGTCATCATCCCAGCTCACAGGGGCAGGACCTGAGGCTCAAGAGCAAAGGCCCACGTGACTCCCTAAAGGCCTGACTGCTCCCCACGGGGAAAGATGGAAAACTGCCCCAAGGATGTGGGTGCAGGTGTGTGTGTGTGTGAGGGGGAGGTTGGGGGGAGAGGGGGGGATCACGGCCTCCTGGAGTCCTTTAATGAGGCAGAGAGAGATTGCTGACAACTGGCATCGACTGTGACTGGCAGCACCAGCCCGGCTGCTGTCCGCTCCGCAGCACGCGGCTTCCAGCCACAGTTCTTTCCAGCTCACTGGGCGCTGCTAGGAGGAGCGGGAGAGGGGCTCAGCATCTTCCCGGAAGGTTCCAGAGAACAGGCCGGGGTCCCATGGGCCTCATGGAAAGCAGCCTTGGGGTACGCCCTGGACACCCCACCTTGCTGTGGATATGTTCTCCGGTCCTTTCTTTGCCAAAGAGGTTTTGGCGACAAGCTGCAGGGCCGTTCACGGGTTTCTGGATGCTTTCTGCACATTTGAAACTCGGGGCCTTCACGCTCAAGATCTTTTTCTTTCTTTTTTAAATAATATGTTTTTTATTGATTTCAGAGAAGAAGGGAGAGAGAGATAGAAACATCAATGATGAGAGAGAATCATGGATCGGCTGCCTCCCACAAACCCCACACTGGAGGTCAAGCCCGCAACCCGGGCATGCGCTCTGACCAGGAATGGAACGGGGACCTCCTGGTTCATAGGGCGACGCACAACCACTGAGCCCTGCCAGCCGGGCCCTCAATGTTTTTTCTTATGTAATCAACCTCGTCAACAATTAGGACCTTCGAGAACGCCCTCCAGTTTCGGGGAAGGAAGGTGGAGAATGATAGTTGAGAAGACAACCAGACCAGGAATTCCCGGGGCGCCCGGTGCTTTGCACGGAGCCTGCAACTCGGCAGCATTCAAGGAATGCTCTGGTGTGGCAAGAACGGAGCAGGAACGCTGCACAGCAGGCCGCCCCGCCGGCACGCGTCCCCCGGGTGCAAGGCTGGAGCTGGCACGGCATTCCTCTGCGCTCCCCGGAGCCCAGGCCTGCAGAGAGGCGGGGAGAGGGTCTGGGCCCAGGTAGCAAGAAGCAGAGGGTCAGTGGTCATCACTGCCCACCCCCTTCTCTGTAGCGCCACCCCGAAACCTGCAGGCAGCTGCTCGGTGGAGTTTTGGCAGCTGGAACAATTTTTTCTAAAATATCTTTTTATCAATTTTAGAGAGAGAGAGAAAGGGAGAGGGAGAGAGAGATAGAAACATCTATGCAAGAAGAACATCGATCGGCTGCCTCCTGCACACCCCCTATTGGAGACTGAGTGGGCAACCCAGGCATGTGCCCCGACCGGGAATTGAACCCGTGACCTCTTGGTGCATGGGCCAGAGCTCAACCCACTGAGCCACACTGGCCAGGAGGCAGCAGGAGCGATTTGTTTGGCAGACTGTCTGAGGCAGGGGTGGGGAACGTCCAACCAGCCAGCCACATAAGGCCCACGAAACCATGTGGTCTGGCCCTGCCAAGGCACTAGGGGTGAGTTAATGCGATGTTTGACCAAATATCGCAGGCTGCTTTTTAAGGGGATCATTTTGTATGGCCTGCGAATGAAGTTATAAACATCCCAATGGCCCTCCCCGCCCCTGGTCTGAGGGGACGCGTGTAATAACCAGAAGCCGAGGCCACGGGTCAGGCTACAGGGTTTTTCTGCAAATCTGGGGGACAAGGCTGAGCTCGCTGGACGGCCCGGGAGGTAGTGTGTTGAACGCACACAAACGGGGCCAGTGTTCGCGGAGGAAGTGGAACCAGATTCTTCCTACAAACCCTGTGACCCGAGATGGGATGCTCGCCACGGCGACAGTGCCCTCCCCGCCACGGCCCTTCCACCCTCCATCCGGGGGGCATTCGGACCTTTCCTAACACTGTGGCCTGAGGCCTCTCCTTCTCGAATGGAGGTTTCCTTCTGACCCACCCGGAGTGCCTGCTCAGCGCCAGGCCCTCGGGCCCCAGGGGGTGAGGAGAGAAACACAGTCCAGAATGGTCCAAGGAGGGCAACATGGGGACCCGGAGGGCGCCCAACCCCGCCTGCAGGACAGACAGCGTCTGGAGAGAGCAGGGAGCCGGGCGATGGCGTGGACGGGGGCAGGGTGAGGGTCCCGGGCTGGAGCCTTACAAAGACCTCATCCTCAAGAATGCCTCTTGTACCCACACTCAGAGGGGCTGCCTAGAACCTTCTCAAAGCCAATGGGGTGGAGCCGGGCTCAGGATGGGGCAACAGGATGAAAGCCCGGTCCCCACCACCTCTGTAAGCGGAGCTGCCCCTGGGTGTACATGTGAGACTTGTTTAGAGGTCTCCACCGCCTTAAGGAGGCGGGAGTATAAAGTGGATGAACTCTCGCAGGGGCATTCCAGACGGCTACGGAGTCTCCTTTGCTCCCACCTCAGTTGGAGGAACGCCCCCTGAAGCTGTAAGTCTCCAGAAGGGTCCCCAGAGGTGGGCGGGGTGGGCAGGAATTGTCAGGAAGGAAAGTCAAAGACCGGATCCCACACAGACCTGCCGGTGGCCCCGAATTCTGTAATCTGTTCCATTCCGTGTTGCCAACACAGGCACCCAGGGGTCCAGGTCTCTCCTCGCAGGACACCCACCCGGAGCATCATTGGGCTCCACTGGCACCCAAGCCCCCCCCTCCTCTGTGCACACCCCCTTCAGCAAGCCTGCGCCGGCCCAGTGGGAGGCCGGGCAGCGTTCGAGAACTCATCCTCGGGTCTGCAACAGAGCCTGACACACAGCAGTCCCTGTCGTCAGCTGCAGAGAGAAGGGACAAATAGGAGGGGCAGGCTCGGGACCAGACTGAGACCAGGAGGCAGGAAGGGCAGCTTGCAATGAACCAGGACCCCAGGTCCCTAGCCCTGACGGCCGGCCGAGGAGATGCCTTGAGAAGGTCATGTGTGCGAATTACTGGCAGAAACCTACGTGGTGTTCCCACAGACTGAGCCCTATTCTCAACTCTTGAACATGAATTAACTTAGTTAATACTACACGTCCTCATGAGGCCAAGGGTATGATTCTCATTTTCCAGGGGAAGAAACTGAGGCACTGAGCCCCTAATTGCCTGTCTACGCCTCTCACCCCGGCAGCTCTCCAATCACCCCAACGTGTCAGGGAAAAGAACACCGGTTTTCAAGTCTGACTCTCTGGGTTCAAAGCCTGGCTCTCCCACTCTGAGCCCCGTGGCTACAGGCGAGTCCCTTCAAAGCCCTGGCCTCAGTTTGCTCATCCATTCAGTGGAGCCAACGCGGCTGAGGCAGAACCAGAGCTGTTTCGAGGATGTTAGGGGTGAGGGGATGTGGCAGCTGACCTGGAGAGAGATGTCCTGCCCCTCCCCTGACCCCTCCCACTGGAATCTTAGATGCTGAGTCATCGCCCTGGCTTCCTTTGGGAGGCTCAGGGAACTTGAGTCATGCCTTGGATGGGGTTCCCTGGAGCTGGGTCCCATCAGAGAAGCACAATGGAACCCTTCCTTCCCATCCACACCAAGGCAGTTCAGGCCGGGAGGTTCCAGGCACCCCAGGGGCCCCAGCTCAGATCAGATCTTCAGTCCAACCTGGAGGGGGCAGCCTGAACCCAGCAGCCACCCCTGGGCGGTAGCGAGGGAGGAGGGAGGAGGGAGGAGGGAGGAGGGAGGAGGGAGGAGGGAGGCATGCAGCGCTCTTTCTCGCCAGACTGCTTCTGTTCGTGACTCAAGAACACCTGCTGTACACTAAACACACGTAAACACACGAAACCCGCCCGCATACTGTCCAGGACGTTTCCTCACCAGAAACTCCTCGAGATCGATTGACTTCTACCCTCTGATAGCATCTCCAATCCCTCCAATCCCCACAGGAGCGGGGTCTGGAGAGGCGGGTTCCAGTGCTACCTGGGCCTTGGCGAGTTGCTCCCTGTCCCTGGGCCTCAGTCCCCAACTGTAAAACGGGAAGAGGGGGGACCAGCCAGGTGTGCGAATGTGTAGCTCCATCCATTCCAAGTGATCCAAGCAACGGCCGGCAGACCTGGCCTTGCCGGCTGCCCCAGGAGAAGCCAAACCCTGTGCTGTCCTGTCTGCGGAGACCACCTGGGCATCCAGTGCCCGAGCTCCTCCCCCGTGCCAGGCCCTGGGCCAGGCGCCAGGTGACGGGGCGCGGCCGGCACAGCCTTCCTCCTCACCCTCCTGCAGCTCATCCTGGAGGTCACAGGTCAGGGGCACCCCGGCTCTCGCTCCTGATACCAGATCCCTGTTCCTCTGGAGGTGTCTCACAATTCCTGACTCTGCCTACCCCGTCCCCAGCCTGTGCCACCCCAGCCCTGGGCACCCAGGCCTGTGGTCTGTGCCTCCCCCACTTCTCCCCTGGCTGGTGAGCCCCTTGCTGGCAGGCTCTGGGCTTGCTCTCTCTGTGCCTTGCTTATTTCTATTCGCCTTCGGGAAACTCAGTAAAGACGCCAACAGGAGCAGGCGGAGCTGGACGGTGTGCCCTGAAACCGGGTTTTCATAGCACGAAGGTTTGCATTTAGACGTTTGTTCCTTCGAGGTGGCTGAGAAGCCTGGTACGGCGGGTGGGTGGTACGAGGGGACTGAAGCCCTCCCCTTGGCCACCGGCCGGGTTCTCTTAGAACAGCGGTTCTCAACCTGTGGGTCGCGACCCCTTTGGCCCTTTCACAGGGGTCGCCTAAGACCATCCTGCATATCAGATATTTACATGACGATTCCTAACAGTAGCAACATTACAGTTATGAAGTAGCAACAAAAATAATTTTATGGTTGGGTCACAACATGAGGAACTGTATTTAAAGGGCCAGGAGGTTGAGAACCACTGTCTTAGAACATTCCATCTTTCCCAGGAACCTAATGGCACCCAACAACCTCAAGTGCCCAGGACATCTGTGAAGAGCTGGTCTTGGCCATGATAACCTCTGCCCCACACCGGCTGCCAGGCACCTCCCCCTCCCCCGCCACAGATGGGGGCTGCCGCTGCCCGCAGGGGTGTCTGACAACAGAGGCAGAGGCGACAGACAGCAGAATTGGGCGGGCGGGGGGAGCTTGTATGTTGGGGGTGAGGGTAGAGGGATGGGGTGGGGGGTGGGTTAAGAGAACCAGCCACTAAACCCAGCTTCAGCTACTCATTTGACAGAGGCGGGGACGGTGCCTCTCCCCTGACCCCACCACGCTGCGCACGCCCTGCCCAGGGCTGAATCAGAGACCGCGGAGGCGCTCCCGGGATGGCCGAGCCATTCCAGCTGTTCTCTCCCCTGGAGAGCAGGCCGGGCAGGCCAGGCAGGGACAAGGAGGAAAGCGGGGGAGGGTGGGTGGAGGCGAAAATGACGCCATTCATAACCCAGCGGGCGCAGGGCCACCAGGGGCCCGCAGGACCCCTCCGGGCCAGGTCACCTATCACCGCAGCCAGAGCGCCAACCCCGGCCACCTCTGGGGGCGCACCCTGCCCAGCAGCGCACGCACACACTGGCTCCTGCGCATGTTGTGGGAGCTGTGACACACCTTGTTCTCTTTCTCTCTCTCTCTCTCTCTCTCTCTCTCTCTCTCTCTCTCTCTCCCTCTCACACACACACACACACACACACACACACACACACACACACACCACCCTGGCGTCCAGGCTAAATCGGCCCCCGTTTTGCAGAGACATATCCTTTCCGGCTCAGTCAGTTTGGGAACCAGACACAGCCACACCCCTTCTCCAGCCTCATCTCCAGCGTCTACCCACCTCCTTTCTACACACGCGCGCGCAATCCCTCCTTCCCCAGACACCCCTCTCCAGCGACACAGCCTCGACCCCCACAGCCCCCTCCACACACACGCGTTCACACCCCCCAGGCTCTCCTCCTGCTCCCACTTCAGCGCGGCCAGCGGTGGTTCTGGGAGAACCTTGGGAAGGGGGATCCAGGTGTTCCCCGCCGGCTCTCCCCGACCCCCAGGACCCCGCATCCGCAGCTACAGGAAAGAAGCGCGGGGACTCGTCTTTTTTCCTCCTCTTCCCTAGTCGAAGCCTCCCGCTCCTGAGGTGCGCGCACCCCACAGCCCTCCACACACCCGCGCCCGGGGTCGCCGCGCACTCGCAGCTCCTGGGACCACAAAGCTCGGTCCAGGGGCTGCAGCAGCGCCCACAGGCGACAGACCCCCTCTGCCCGGCGAGAGGAGGGCATGGGCTTACCCAAGGGAGAGGGAGAGGCAACAGGCGCTGGAGCGAGGCTGGCGGTGCCAGGCGAGAACGGAGAGGAACAGCGAGGATGGGCGTGCGCGCACTCCGGAGACCAAGCGGAGAGCCAGGCGAGGTTTGTTTATGTCCCGGAGGAGGGAGATTTTATAGGCGCCGGGGCCCCGCCCCGCGCCTCGCCCCGCCCCGCCCCGCCCGGGCCCCTCGCGGCGGGGACACACCCCTCGCCCGCGCTCGGCTCCCGGCCGCTCCTCCCGCTCGCGCCCGCGCCCACCTCGGCTCCGCTCCGGCAGCTCGGCCAGCGCCCGCCGGATCCGCCGCCTGTTGCGCAAGCCCGAGCAGGGGCGCGGCGGGGCGGGGCGGGACCTCTGGCTCTGCCGTCCCCTCCCTCTCCCGCAAGGCCGGGACCTCTCCGATTGCAGCGGGCGTACGTGCACGGGGATGCGTTTGTGTGCTTGTGCGTGTGCGCGCTCATGTATGTGCATGTGGACTTCCGTGTGTCCCTGTGTGACAGAGTGGCCCCCATCTCGGCCTCAGAGTTCCTTCTTCTGAGTCCCGTCGCGCTACCCGCTGACATCCCTTTGGGGCGACTCCCGGACTTCTTCCAGGTCTCAGCTCCCAAGCCCCACGTGGCGGCTTTCCTGCCCTGCTGCCTCCTGTGCTCCCCGCCCCCACCAGCGCCCTGCCATTCTCACTCCAGGCCCCTCCTTGTTGCATCAGCTCTCCGCTGAAATCCTCCATCCCATGTCATCTCACCCCTCCTGCCCGCCCCATCCTACTGCCTGGCCAGCCCCTTCCTCTCCGCCTCCCCTTCTAAACCCACCTGCCCCTCTGCCCCCAAGGCCTTCTCCCCTTCCCCCCAGCCTGGCTGGGAAGTCTCAAGGCTCCTCTCCTGGTTCCTGGAACTTCTCCAGCACCTTTCCAGCCTTAGCCCGCCTCTGCGGGGTTGTTGTTTAACAGCTGCCTCTGTGTGCTCAACCTGCACCACATACTGGAATCCCCAGCGGATCTTCTTTAACAAGGTAGGAAGGGGAGCGCCTCAGGGAGTGCAGAGCAGGCATTGGGGGTGTTTTAAAAGCTCCCCAGGTCATTCTAATGTGCAGCCCTGGGGAGAGACACGGCGCTGGAGGAACATCATTGAAGAGGAAAGGGATGTCACCAACAGTCCTTGTCCCCAGCCCCCTGCTCGCCTGGCATGTGCAGGCTCCTGTGCCCTCACCACCCACCCTCCTCTGGCATTTGGGAACCTCCTCCCTCTGCTCAGAGCTGGGGACTTGGCTCTCCCCTGGGCGCCCCATTACCTCCCTGGGCCCTGACATCTACTTTCCCTGTCATTCATTCCACAAATATTTTTTTAATATACGTTTCTTGATCTCAGAGAGGAAGGGAGAGGGAGAGAGAGGTAGAAACATCAATGATGAGAATCACTGATCGGCTGCCTCCTGCACGCCCCCCTACTGGGGATCAAGCCCACAACCTGAGCATGTGCCCTTGACCAGAATCGAACCTGGGGCCTTCCAGTCCGCAGTCCAATGCTCTATCCACTGAGCCAAACCAGCTAGGGCTCCACAAATATTTATGGAGCCTCTGCTGAGCCAGGCTCTGTGCTCAGCCACTGGGAAAAACACCTAAAAGGCAAAGTCCTGTCCTTCCTGGGCACAGCCGAGAGCCTGGTTCTCAATGCCCCACTCACAGAAAGGGCCGCCACGCCGCTTCACTCGGGAACTGGATGGGCACCCACGCTGGCCAGGCGCCATGCAGGACCTGGGGGCAGGGCGGTGACGGGAAGCGTGCCTCCTCCACAGCCACCTGCTGTCTACAGACCCTCCCATGCCTAGCCATCTCTCTAGCAGCGTGCTCGTACCCCCTCACATTCATCCATCGCACTGACCTCCACTGCTTGGGCTTCCAGCAACCATGTCTTGAGCACCTGTGGGTTGCTACCTGCCCAAGGTACAGAGCGTGGAGTTCAAACGCCTACTCCTTCAGGAACGCGTGCAAACCCCGTGTGGGGGCTGGCGCAGGGCGCTCTGCCTGGCGAGGTCATTTCCTGCCCTTTTGAGGAAGTCTCTGGGGCAGAGCACGCACAGAACTGCAGCCAGGGGCCCCCAAGTTGCCCAATGGGAGTCTGTGTTTGTGCTGAGGAGCCCCAGATTTCCAAAAGACAATGAGCAGAGAACTTAGGGGTAAGGGGGGGAGGGGTGGTTCCAGGAGCACGGGGAGGAGAAAAGAATTAAAACAGTGAAGGAGGATTTTCTAAAACCAGGGTAGCCCCAGCCGGTTTGGCTCAGTGGATAGAGCGGTGGCCTGTGGACCAAAGGGTCCCCGGTTCGATTCCAGTCAAGGGCATGTACCTTGGTTGCAGGCTTGATCCCCGGCCCTGGTTGGGGCGCATGCAGGAGGCAAACAATCGATGTGTCTCTCTATGTCTCTCCCCCTCCCTTCCACTCTCTCTAAAAATCAATGGGAAAATATCCTTGGGTGAGAATTAAAAAATAATAATAATATAAAATAAAACCCAGGTGAAAAGGGGACCCTTGCAGAGTCCAAATCAGCTTGGAAAAGTGCTATGGACGGTGCCCTCGGACCCCACACGCCCTCCCCTAGGCCCCGCCCAGCCAGCTTCTTCCCGTTGGGATGGATTGTGGCTTCTCCCACCTAGTGCTGCATGCCCCCATCTTTGTGTGGAGATGCTCCAGGAAAGACTGGCTTCGGGGCAACCCTGGGTGCACACCCAGGTGTAGGATGCTCACTCAATGGAGTGGCCCCCCCACCCTGGGAACTGAGAGGCGCCCATACCTCAGGTCCCCAGCCCAGGCCGGTGGAGGCATCGAAAGCTCTTGGAGCCCGATGCAGGCGCAGTTGCACTGAGCTGTTTAATTACTTCATTCTCACTGGTCAGCAATGGAATTAGATCGCTTAGTACATGTGCATGTGCTGCAAATCCACCACAGGTGAGACTGAGTTTTCTGGACCAATGTCCCCCAGAAATTTTTATTTAGCAACACCTCTGCTTCTGTCTTAGGATGTTTGACCTGAAAGGACCAGAGGGGTCAGCGATTCCCAACCCTCTTCCTCGGAATGTGTGAGTACGCCGGGCGGAGGGAGACACGAGGGGCAGCTGGAGTTCAGGGGGAAGAACATCTATTTCAGCACCTGGGGGCTGTGGTCCCCTCGGCGGCTACCCCACCTCTCTGTGCATCCACCTCCTCCACGTGCCCACGGAGGACGTGGGTGAGTGGAACCATCAAACTTTGTTTGTTTGTTTTTAATGTATTTTTACTTGATTTCAGAGAGGAAGGGAGAAGGAGAGAGAGAGAGAGAGAAACATCAATGATGAGAGAGAGTCATTGATCAGCTGGCCCCTGCACACCTCACACGGGATGGAGCCCGCAACCCGGGCCTGTGCCCTGACCGGGAATCGAACCGTGATCTCCTGGTTCATAGGTCAATGCTCAGCCACTGAGCCATGCGCCGGGCTGGTTAATACGTATTGAACAAATCTTTGTAGCACATCCACAGAGGGACCTACTTACTGGCCTGCTCCCGCAGCCCTTGCCTGGCCCCCAGCAGGCTGCCCCATTTTCTCAGCGGCCCTCTCCAATTCTCCCCATCCATGCTTGGCTGTCACCTTGAACCACCGCGCTCACAGGTCCTGCCCGACTACACCTGCCATTGCTCCTGTCGCCCGCCAAGTTGCCCACGCCCTCCCGTGTGGCCATGGAGATGGCCTCGCACGTGTCCAGACTCCTCTCCGCCCAGTCACCGGGTTACTCACCGCTTTCCCTTGAATACACCCTCACGCCTTCACTGCTGAATCTCTGGCCAGGCTTTGTTCTCCTTCTAGAAAGCCCTCCACACCTCCTTCACCTACAGAGATCTCACTCCTCAGGGCAGCCCCAGGCTCGCAGGCCACCCACCCCAGCTCCTCGCTGCCCGCCCCTCCTCCTAAGGGGAGGCATATCTGCGGGACTTGCATTGACCATGAATGGGGAGTGGGGGTGATCTGTGTCACGTCCGGATGGGAACGTGAACAGCCAGCCTGTCATTCACCCCACACTCCTCGAGCCTGCCACAGCCACTAGCCCAGTGATGGCGAACCTCTGACACGCGTGTCAGAGGTGACACGCGAACTCATTTTTTTGGTTGATTTTTCTTTGTTAAATGGCATTTAAATATATAAAATAAATATCAAAAATATACATCTTTGTTTTACTATGGTTGCAAATATCAAAAAATTTCTATATGTGACACGGCACCAGAGTTAAGTTAGGGTTTTTCAAAATGCTGACACGCCGAGCTCAAAAGGTTCGCCATCACTGACCTAGCCACACTCGGATGGCATGGCGGGGGCTCCATCCGCCGGGACCTGAAGGGAGGAAACCTGGGCAGAGTCCCCGCTGACCCCAGAAGGACCTGGGACCTGGGGAAGAAAGAAACCGTCTGCCCTGGGGATCAGAGGGTGTTGTGGCGGCAGCCTGACCTGGCCCATCCTGCCTGAGTCACTGTCCCTGGCCAGGCCCCAGGTCATCTCCTGCAGGAAAGCCCCCTGGTTCTCTGCCAGCTGCATTCATCTTGTTTTCTTTCAATACCTCGTCAGCATTTTCAATCCATCACACACTGTGTGAGGTGCTAAGAATTAAAAAATGGCACGACTGTCCAGCCGGCGTGGCTGCGTGGTTGAGCATCGACTTATGAACCAGGAGGTCACGGTTTGATTCCTGGTCAGGGCCCAGGCCCAGGCTGTAGGCTCGATCCCCAGTGTGGGGGTGTGCAGGAGGCAGCCAATCAATGATTGTCTCTCTCATCATTGATGTTTCTCTCCCATTATTGATGTTTCTATCTCTCTCTCCCTCTCCCTTCCTCTCTCTGAAATCAATTTTTTTTAAAAGCATGACCACATAATTGCAATTGTTGCAAATGTTAAGTAAGAAGATTGGGTCCTAGAGGACCCTATGACCCAAACTCTAACCAATTCTGGAGGGTATGGAAAGGCCTCCTGAAAAGATATATTGGAAGCAGGGAGCATTTAGATTAGGCACGAGGTTAGATTAGGGTGACCGTGACCTCGCTGAGTTCTGATCCCCAGCGCACTGCATGCTTTCCTGTCTATTAGTGAGAACTCTGTCGTGTGCGTGTGGCACAGATACAATTCCAAATGGCTTAAGCAATAAAAGGCAAGGCATACCTACAGGTTCACGCCACAGTGAAGTCCAGAGGAGGATGGCTTCAGGCACGGCTGGATCCAGGGCCTGGTGTCCCGGGCCTCCATCTCTCTGTCTCTCTAGCTCTCGGTCTCTCCCAGATAAGTTTCATTCCACGTTGGCTTTGTTCTCAGCTGTCCTTTCAAGATTAAATCAGAGGCCAGCAGGTCATCCCAGGGCAGTTAGCGAGAGACTCCTCATCTCTGAGGGCAAAGCCCGAGGAAATGTCCCTCATTTTCTCCGAGAGGCTGTGCGTGGGCGCTTTGAGGAGCCCGCAGGCCTGCCTGACAGCCTCCCATTGGGAAATCACTGGCCCCTCATGGTCCGCCTACCTCCCTGGCTTAACTGTGTCTCCACCACCACCACCAACTGCACCTCCAGCTGAACCTGCCTGCCCGCCTGCCCTGTCCCACCGGCGCCTCCCTGCCTCCAGGCTCTGCAGGGAGAGCTCCCTATAGACAGGGCCAGCAGCGCCTCTGTCTTGGGTGTTTGCTAAGTGAACAGAAGAAAGGAGGGAGAAAGGGAAGGAAGGGCGAAGATTTGAACTTCTCCTTAGACCATCTGCTTAAGGCTACTGTGGCTCATCAGGCTCAGGAGACAGATGGCTCTCGGCATTTCCCAAGATTGACCTGCTCCTTTCTCCTCTGAGGCGACAGGCGCTTTCTGAGCAGACCCTTGTCCTTGTCGGGAGAGAAATTAGACTTGAATCTGAGTAGATCTCCCCCCGGCCCTCAGGCTCTTGACATCAGCTCTGGTCCACCCTCGCCGGGGACCTGGCTGGAGAAATGCACAAGGATTCTGTGGCCACCAAGACATTTACCTCCCAACCCGGTCAGAGAAGGGCTGTCGCCTGACTTTGCATTTCTTGTGTTAAGTTAAATCGACATCAGCCCTCCTCTGCTGGACCTGGTGGAAAATTCTGTCGTAGTTTATAAATTATCCTGCCCAATAGGAAGGCAAGGCTACATCATCATCATTATTATTATCACTATCATTATCATTATCATTATCATTATTCTCTCTGAAGCTAAACCCTTGCTGGGAGCCTCCTAAGCCACAGCACAGTGACAGCACAGGTTCTGCAGGGGCTGCTGCTCCCTCTCTCTGGACGGAGACTGAAATTGTCACCCCACAAGGCATTCTAGCAGCCTGTGCCTTTGCCCACCACCAGCATCAAATGCAGGAGGAGGGGGCGTTGCAATCGACACCCCCCCCCCCCCCGGCGGGGAACAGGGCACAAGCATTTACCCTGCAAGCTACAGGGCACCAGACCACAGACCTGCATATATTTACAGGGCAGGGCGGGCTGGGTCAGGAGGAGTTTGTGCTATTTGCAAGGTCCAAGAAGATCAAGGCATAGCTGCGCTGATCCGCAGCCAACAAGGGAGGGGTGGGAGGGGAGACCAACAAGCCCGTGCTTAAAACCCGGCCCGGTTCAGAGAGTTCACCTGGCAGGTCGGAAGGCGTGTGTGTGATGTCCTCTCCTACCCGTGCAGGGCACAGGTACTTTGCAGAGGGAGGTCCCACCTGTTCTGTGGGCAGTGTGGGTGCCTTTAGGCCCATTTCACAGATGAGGAAGCTGAGGCCCAGGCTTGGCTAATACCACAAAGCAACCCAACCCTTGGCCCAGGCCTGGCAAAGCTACCGCATTATTCATTACGATTATTGTTGTTATTATTATTTTACTTGTGACACTTTCTGAAGCTAAATGGACCCACAGACTGCGTGTTAGCTGGACAGGGGGTACTGGTGACATGACAAGGCTGTTGGACCTCATGGGAACATCCAAGTAGTGGCCATCTCCTCAGAGGAGGAGGCACTAGCCAGGGAGTGCCAGGAGAAGAGGGAACCTGGCTGCCACAGTCCCCCCAGCCTGCCAGGTGACACGGGACACGGGACAGAGCCCCCACTGCCCCACCTGGGGCAGGTAGAGCCTCAGTCCCCCGTCTGCCTAAAACACACAGGCAACCAGCCCCGGGCGCCCACCAGGTTGAAATGTATGTTTGCCCAGGTAGCCGGCGACTTTCCCTTTAGTGTCATTTAGCGTCAGCAGGACCTGGTTCCATCTTGAGCGTGGTCTACACTAGGAAATGTTCTAGAAATGGTTGTACCTCACATAATAAAAACATAAAAATGTTTCAGAAGTAACTATCCCCTGTAGAACTAGGAGACAATTCAGAATTGCACTAACTCCATAGATACATCCATCCATTCAAGAAAAGTCCCTCTCCTGTCCTCTCTGAAATCAATAAAAATATATTAGAAAAAAGAAAGAAAAGAATGGGGCAGTGCCCAGCCTTTGGCACCTGTCCTCGTCTCTGCCCCTGCCCTGCTGTCACCACCTCCCTCACCTCCTTCTCGCCCTGAGCTCCCCCTGCCCAGGGAGCCCTCCTGGGTGGACACTCAGCATGTCTCACCGAGGGCTCCTGGGAGGAGAGGCTGAGGGGCGGGGCTTGCAGTGCCTGAACATCTATCCACAGAGAAGTGGTTCTGCCCCCACGTTGCAGATGGGGAAGCTGAGCCTGGCAGGGGCCCGTGGCTAATGAGAAAGGCCGATGCTTATTGAGTCCATAGGTACTAGGAATTCTTGTAAGCCATGTGCGTGTAACAATCATAACCTTCCCCACATCTCCAAGATGCAAGGCACTATTGTTAGCATCCCTGCTGTATAAATAGAAACACCAAGGCAGAAGCACATTAAGTCATTTGCGCAAGACGGGCCGGCGAGGAAGTGGTGGGGCTGGGACTCCAACCCAGGCAGCCCGCCTTCCCAGTCTGTCCTCAACCACCATGTCTGGATGGGCCCCAAACCCACATTCTTTCTTCGGAAGGACCAAGTCACTTCTGAATGCAAGTAACTTCTATAGGCGAGTAACCTCTTAGCCCTGGCCAGTTTGGCTCAGTGGATAGAGCATCGGCCCGTGGACTGAAGGGTCCCAGGTTCGATTCTGATGAAGGGCACATGTCCGGGTTTGGGGCTCCATCCCCAGTGTGGGGCGTGCAGGAGGCCGCCGATCAATGATTGTCTCTCATCATTGATGTTTCTCTCTCTCTCCTTCTCCCTTCCTCTCTGAAATCAATAAAAAATATTTAAAATACTAATAATTATAATAAATGCACTCATTATGTCATGTGGGACGAAGCTGGGAGCCAGCCCTCCCTGTGGTCAGAGGACCTTGACCGCCAGAGAGCGAGCACCTGGCCCCGGGTCCCAGGTCTTGTGACTCTGAATCCAGTCTTACCACAGTCCTGTCTCCCAGGGAAAGGGGGCGTTGCTGGTGATGTCACTCACACCCCCCCCCACCCGCCACCCCCCCAGGGCAGTGGGCTGAATTCCCTGGAAGAGAGATAATGTGTTTACTCATTAACTGGGAAAGGCTTCCTGTGGCTAATTATTAATCGGAGCTGGGAAGGTGCTTGTTCAGCGACAGGCCAGGGCTTCGGGATGCCTGGCGGCCCTGGTCTCCTGATTTTTGGAGTCACCTGGATGACTCAGAGTCTAGGCGGGGGTTACCCAGGTGAATCCTTGACTCATCCCCGGGCGGAGGGCTTGGCCTCTCCTGTCTGGGTCACCCCTGTTTCCCAAGGCCAATGGCTGCCTCACCTCCCTCCTCGCTCCTCACCTGTGGGGCTGGCTGTGGGAACGGAAGCTCCTAGTGCCTGAGGCCAGGTTTCAATCCCAGGAGACCTTGGCCCAACTGTCCCACCTCTGGAAACCTCAGTTTTCTCCTCTGCGAATTGGGCGTGATGACGTCACGCGTTGGGATGATGGCGGGACGCATGCTCAGTGAGTCGCCACCACTAGCATTAGCGGCTCTGAGCCTGCCAGCCTGGCAGCCGGTGGCCTCCGGGCTTAGTGGCCTCCGTCCCTTTGCACATGCTGTTCCCTTGGGCGCAAGTGTCTTTCCTGGCCTCTCGCTCTCTTCTCCCCGTGGGGAGGGACGGTTGTGTGGGGAAGGGTACTTCACTGCGGTGTTAAATGGTGGGGTTCTGCTCTGTTTTCTCAGCAGTCCTCTAGATAACAATCCCCGCCATTCTGAGCCCTCTCGACCCAGCGGTAGGGCTCCTGGGCCCAAAGCGAGACAGACCCCTCGCCGGCTTCTGTTTGGGGAAAGCCTAAAGCAAGACCGATTTTCTGCCAAGAATATTGGTGAGAAGGAGAGAAGCTTGAAGGTGGAAAGGAAGACCGGCCTGCCTGGGGTGGGGCAGGGTCTCGGGTTCTGTTAGAAGCTGGGACCCTTGACCCCGTGCCTGGAGGAGGGGGAGGGGCTGTAGTATCCTAAACCCGCCCTCTCCGGAGGGTTCTGGGGCCAGGCAGCACCCCTGCCAGGAGGAAGCTTGCATTGCCCAATGCCTGGCTGCTCCCTACGACCCTGGGCACGCTGCGTGGCCTGGTCTGGGGGGTGAGGGGTGCCCCACTCACACTGAGCCCGGATTCCTGCAGCGCCATCCCACAGAGCTGGCAAAATGGGGCCTGCGCGTCAGGTTTCATTGGATTTCGAGAAAATAAGGAAATGGGTATTTTTCCTGTGTCTGCACACCTGCATGGGTGCAGCCCCGGCTCCTGGGGACAGCGCCCCTTAAGGACAGACGTGTCGGGAAACGGAGTGGACGTGGGTCTGATGGGGCGGCCTCCTTGGTGCTGAGGCCCGCGCTGTCGAATCCCCAGGGAATGAGATGAAAAATCAGCCACCTTCCCTGCAGTCAGTAGTCCCGTGTGCCCAGTGACAGCTGCAGTAGCCGGCACACGGTTCCAGCATCCGGGACACAGGACAGCTCCCTGGGCACACGGGGAAACAGATGTTCTCCTCACTGCCCGGCAGCAGGAAGACCGCATGGGTCCTCAGGGACCTCGGCCATGACCTCCAGCGTCAGCAGGAAAAGGCATCAGGGAATTCAGCTTTGGACAGAGGAGTGTTCAGGCAAATAAATGCCTTCTATGCGGCCCCAGGAGGGATCTTGTGGTCACTTGGGGACCCATCAGTGGGTCCCTCCTTCTGGGGCCTTCCAGGGTGCCGTCTGGGGTAGTGTCCCCTTGCCCACGTCCCCCCGTGGTGCCCGGAGGTCACCTGGGATGGCAAGGTCACACTGAAGCTTTATTTGCTGTGTGGCTATCCGTCTCTTCTCTTTGGGGGCTGCCTCTTTGAGAAAAATCTCCTGGTCACCGGGGTGTCCCCGCCACCCTGGGCCTGGCTGGCACACAGGAGACGCTTAATATAAAGGTTGACCAGATGGGTGGATGCCCCGCCAGATGGCAGGCTGGCTGGGGTGGCCAACTTGGATCGCCCACATTAACCGGGTTTCAGCCTGGTCATTTCCAGGAAATCTTTGCCCTCAATCTCCGGCTGTGAGCTGATCGTATGGATTTAAGCGCCAGAGGGCCCTCTGCAGTGACGCAAGATTTCTCCTTTGCTCTCTTGGATTCGAGACTGGCTTTGGTGGAACAGGGAGGAAGGCTGAGAGATCAGGGACCTGAAATGGGGGGTTGGGGGGAGGGGGGACTTGAGCAGGGGAGGAGAGGCCTGGAGAAGGGGAGGGTTGACAGTCAATAGACAAAAGAGAAGGGAAAAGACCGATGAGGGCGGGGCATCTGGGGTTGACCGGCGTGTAGGTCTGTTCCTGGGGTGGTCCACCTGGACGGGTGTCTCCCCGCCTCTGCCATGACGTCTCCACCCTGCCCGCGCTTGTCCGCATGCTGGGTCACGTCCCCCTCGTCCTCCACATCCTCCACGAACTCTGCGTCAGCCTCGCGAGAGGCAGGTAAGCCTCTGGCCCCGAGCCAGGTGTGTCTGGCAAAGCTCACCTGCGGGGTGGGGCCGGCCGTTCGCATCCCGGCCCCTCCTCCCCCTGAGTAAAGAAATCCCCATTTTCACACGTGGGCGCTGACTTTGTCTGTAAGCATTTCCAACGAGACGTTGGAGGGGTGTCCTCTGACACATACCTTTATGGCTTTTAAAAAATATGTATGTTTTTCTTGATTTCAGAGAGGAGAAGGGAGAGGGAGAGAGAGAGAGAAACATCAGTGATGAGAGAGAAGCATGGATCGGCTGCCCCCTGCACACCCCCTACTGGGGATGGAGCCCGCAACCCGGGCATGTGCCCTGACCAGAAATCGATCCGTGACCTCCTGGTTCGTGGGTCGACGCTCAACCACCGAGCCATGTCAGCCAGGCCCCTTCATGGCATTTTAATCCTGCCTCCTCCTAAGAAACATGAAACAGCGCTCCTTCATTCATTCACCCATTTGTCCATCAAGATGCCCCACTGTGAGCAAACTACACTGCTCTTGCACTGAATGCTACGGGTGAGGAAGGGAGGAAGACCCTCTGCCCTCGAGGCCGGGTGGGGAAGTTGTCGCAGGCACAGCGCACACTCGCTGAGTGCCAACTCCGGGCCTGGCCCCGTTCTAAGGGCTTTGTCTACTGGAAGCCTCAGAACACACTTATGAGAGAGAGATTCTCATCGCCCGTTTTACCAATAAAAACAACGGGCACAGAGAGTTCAAGTGGGAAAAGGTCGCACAGCGTGCATCAGGGCTGGGCTGCCATCACAACGCACCCCGGGCGGAGGCTTACACCACAGCCGTTCATGTTCTCCCTGAGCGGGAGGCTGAGGTCCAGGGTCAGGGGTCAGCGGGTCATTTTCCGCCAGGCCCCTTCTCCTGGCCGGTGGTTGTTAGTCATGGCCCTGTGTCTGTGTGTGGTCTTCCCTCCGTGAGTTCATGTCTGTGTCCTAACCTCTTCGTACAAGGACAGCAGTCAGATTAGATTAGGACCCACCCTCATAACCACAGTTTAACGTGGTTACAGCTCTAAAGCCCCTGTCTTCAAACACGGGCCCATCTGAGCTCCCGGGGTGAGGACTTACACACAGGCATTGTGGGGGACACAGTGCAGAGCCGGGGTTTGAACCCAGGCTGGGAGCTCCAGAGTCCACGTGCTTGAGCCACTGGTACATCTCACTGAGAACTGTCCTGGTGTCCCCTGGGGTTTGGGGCTCTCTGAGGCTCTGTTACCCGCTGTGACCATCCTCCTCCAGACAGAATTGGACGTGAAAGATACGTGGATACAGGGATCCCAGGTTAAGTTACCCAGAACTGAGCACAGAAATACCCACATTATTTCTGATCCTCCCAACACCTCTGCAAGCGAGGCACAAGCATACCCATTTTACAGATTAGGAGACTGAGTTTCCGAGCATTTACATGACTTGCCAGGGGTTTACTCAACTCCTGGACTTACGTGGCCTTAAGTGGCAGAGCCGGATTCTTCCCTGCGGCCCCATTGTGTTCTGTGAGGCCCCAGAGCGGGACAGCGGACAGACAGTGACGGAAGCTTCCTCTGCCCTCCCGAATTACCTCAGGGCCTCCCAGGCCTCTACTTGGCTTGGCCTCGGGGACACCGCCTTGGTGTTGGCCACAGGCAGCTGGGCGGCCCTCCCAGTGGTTGGAAAACGCCTTGGGGGATGTTTTTCCCAGCAGGTCAGCTTAGGCCCCGAGCACGTTCGCCACCCTCTGCAGGCCGCGGCAGGGCCGGGTGCTGAGTCAGGGCGCTGCGTGCGCAGGGGTTGCTTGTCTTGACACAACTGGGAGTGTTCAGACCTGTGTTCTCTGCACCAGCCCCGGGGCCTTACGATCCGAGGGGCCTCGGCAGGTTCGTCACGGGAATGCAATCAATATTAGGGTCCCAAACGAACCAACAAGGTCACACAGATCTGGGGTGAGCATGAACTGCCTGTATCAGTAACGCATGTATATGTTCCAGTGGCTCCGCTAATAACATGGGATGTTCGAAATGTGTCCTGCTGTGGGGGGACAATGAAAAATGTTTGATGAAACACACGCGTTAACTTCCTGGATCCTCACTGCAGCCCTCCCAGGTAGAGCAGACCACGACCCACTCCCAGCTGCCTGTGCCAGGAGGGACGGGGCTGGAGGACGCTGTCTAGGTCGCGTGGCCGGCCAGCAGAGGACCTAGGCAGCCGTGGTCGGTGCTTGCTCGCTGAACAGTGTGATTGCGCTGCTCACGGTGACCTTGGGCCGTGACAGCCTCATCCCCCCGCACGCCTGCGCCTTAGAAGGGGAGCAACGAGTGCAGGTCCAGCTTCTTGGGTAAAAGTTGTGCAAACTGAGATTCCCTCCCGGGAAGGAATCTCTGATGCTATCGCCTCTCACGTGCGTTTCTGTGGGAGAAAGTGGAGAGATACGAACTGCCCATCCATCAGGAGGTGGAGTGGCTTGAAGACAGGGGCCCCCTTCCCAAGCCCCCGGCCGGCTGGCTGCCTTCCTGAGATGAGGGTGCATTTCGGAGGAATTATTGGGGCGCCCTCCGGCACAGAACCAATGTCCAAAAAACCTTTGTTCTCTTGCCTTGGAGTCTAAGCATTATTAATTCCACACTGCCCGTGCCTAGCACATTCCTTGCACACAGTAGGTACTCATGAGCGACACACCTTTTGCCTGTGTGACTTCAAGGAAACGTGGGAACCTCTCCATTCCTCAGTTTCCTCATCTGTAAAATGGGCACGGTAGTAAGACCAACTTCATTGTGAGGATTCAATTAGTTAATATTTCAGAAGCATTTAGAAGAGTCCCCGGCTCATAGAAAAAAATTGGTGCAAGTAAATGATTAGTGCTTATTTTTATTATCATTATTTACCTTCCGCCCTCCTCCCCCATCCCCCCCCCCCCCACACACACACACATGCACACATAGTACACCATGGTCTGGCTAGCATGAAGGACATAGACATGCTACCCTACCTTGTGTGGTCCACTCATTTGCTGTACAACAAAGATTCCCCCCCACTCCCCATCCCACCGGCATAAACACCCCCCACTGGGCATCCTCGCGGGTAAAACAGTTTCCTGAGATGATCTGAGGCCAGAGCCTGCTTTCATTCCACATAGACACGCAAAGGAGCTTTGTGCGGGGTTCACATTCCCTGAATTTCCTAGGAGGCTGCAGCCTGCAAACCAGAGAGCAGTGTGCTTTCCTGGCTCCGGGTGTGTTCCAGAGCCATTCACTGTTTGGGGAAAGTCACGTCACCCCGGGGAGCGCTTTGAGTCACCGGCAAAGCACGCCCACGTGGGCCTGCCCTGGTAACCCCGGCGGTGACTATTCCGAGGTGGAGGCCGCCGGCGGCTTCCTGCGGCTCCCGGGGCGGGCCTGCCCAGACGCTGCAGGCTGAACTCCATCACGTTCCTCTCGTTCCTCCTGCGCCTTGGAGTCAGAGCCTCACATGCGTTTTGTTGAAATTAGACATGTGTGCCTGTCAGCGGATCATGCCATCGAGGACTCCGGTTCCGAGGCAGTAGAGGGTGTTTACTTGCAGGAGGGCGCGTGGAGCTGTTCGTGTTTTTCCAGGGAAGAAGAATGTCAGGAAGAGGAAGTGCCTTCTGGGGGTTGGGGTGGAATTTCAGGCCCGTAAATATCACTCGGGGATGGCGCCTGATGCGCACCCGGCAATTCTGTCCTGGCCTCTGAGGCACGGGGGCCACCCCTGGAAGTCTCTAGAATGAGTTTCTTTGCTCTTCAGGCTACGGGCTGTGTGGTGCGTCGTTTAGAGGGGAAGGTGGCCGCTGGGAGGTGGGAGACCTGGGCTCACCCTCGGGCCCTGCACTTCTCTGGGCCCCTGTCCTCGGCTGTGAGAGGGAGACCAGTCCTGTCTCGGCGGAGTGTCTCGAGATCCGAGAAGGGCGTGTGAACATTAATTCTCACCTCTGGCTTCAGCTTTTCTTTTTGTTAATCTCACCTGAGAATACTTTTCCGTTGATTTTTAGAGCAAGTGGAAGGGAGAGGGACAGACAGAGAGAGAAACATCGATGTGAGAGAGACACATCCACTGGTTGCCTTTGGATGCGCTCCCCGACCAGGGCCGGGGATCTAGCCTGCAACCAAGGTACCTGCCCTGGACCAGAATCGAACCCAGGACCCTTCAGTCCACAGGCCAGCGCCCAATCCACTGAGCCACACAGGCTAGGGCCTGCTCCAGCTTTTGATGTCATGGGTGAAGCTCGTCCTCGCCTGAATGAAGTGCAGTAACGCTCCCCTATCTTCCCGCTGCTGTTTCATCGAGTGGTGTATTCCTTTTTCTGTCTATGAATTGATTTTCCTGTGTGATATTGACGGTTTCATCCACCTGGGGTCACATGGAACAGGGCAGGGGTACAGGGCACGTCTGTGGGCGCCCAGCGCTTTCCCTGGACCTGAGCTGAGAAGAGAGTGGGCAGGTGGGACAGGGAAGGGAAACGGTGTGAGACAACACAGCTGTTGGAGGCGGGCACAGCAGGTGACCGGGTGGGGAGGGCAGGAGGAATCCCGACCTGGCCGCCTGCCCAGGTCCTCTGGGTTCCCTTTGCGGGATGAGGGTGCCTGGTCCCCCGCGCCCTCACTCTATGCCCTCCCTTTACCTCTGAGGGTGTCACGGAGTCCCTTCACCAACAACCAGACAGAGCCAGCTCTGAGCATGGCCCTGCTTGGGCCCCGCGAGAACCAGTGGCAGGCGGCTGAGGGGACGGTGGGCAACTCCGGGCTGTGGGGCTTTCTTCAGGAGCGCGCCCTGCTCTTGACCGGCGGCCAAGGTCAACAACAAACACCCAACACACAGGCCGCAGCAGGAGACACACCTCTGGGTTGAAAGCGACTCCCACTGCATCCCACACGCTGCACGGCATGAACTTGACTTGAAAAAAAGAAAAAATTTGGAGGTTACTTGGGGGACGATCCTGGAGCTTTGGCTGTGGACTGGGTAAGCGATGACTTTAGGGATGGGCCGTGAGTGTTTGCAGGTGAGATACGGGCTGTGGTTCGTGGAGCAACGCCCTGGGCGTTAGAAGGTATTTGTGGCAGCAGGGAGGGGTAGGTGACCCTGGGGTCTGCGTCTTATTCTCAAATACTCCAGCAGAGAAAAGCAAATGTGGACAATAGCAACTCTTAGGAAGCGGGTATGAGAATGATCCTTGCACTGTTCTCAAATAAAAATACACTAAAAGCATAACACACAGACTTGGCGCCAAGGAGAATGAGAGACCATTGCTGTGGATCCTGCCTTGGTATTGGCTTAACATCTTTAAGAAGATGCCCGCCTGCCTCAGTGGTACTGCAGGGGCAGCCCATCCCGGCCGAGTTGCAGAGTCAGGTGGTCTGGGCCTGGCAGGGGGGTTGTCCTCCCTCCCAGGGTCTGAACCCTGGTCTTGTGCACCCACAGGCCCACCCAGGGTGGCCTCAAATGCAGTTGAAAGAACATCTTTGAGGACTGGACCCAGGTCAGGCTGGGAGCCCCTCGAGCCCGCTCCGCTCCCGGGGTGAGCGGCATGAAGGATACAGATATTCCTGCCCCCCGATGGGGTGCACTGTGCGCCCAGGCCTGCCCCACGTGTCCTTCTGGCCTCTGACCTCTGCCCGGCCAGGCGGCCGGGTGCACTGAACACTGTGTCATGCCTCTGAACCTGGCGACCGTTTTCTGGGGCGTGACCCAGAAAGCGGGGCACAGATCACTATTGACGGGTGAAGACTGAGCGCGCTGCCCCGCGGAGCTGGAGAGGTCATTGGCAGCTCATTTATCCACTCACCCAATTACTCATTCATTTCAGAAAGCCGCTCTGACCCAGGGCTGTTGGTCTGGGCTCTAGATTAGTGAGACCGGGCCCCTGCCTGGGAGGCACTAGACCAGGGGTGGGCAAACTTTTTGACTCGAGGGCCACAATGGGTTCTTAAACTGGACCGGAGGCCGGAACAAAAGCATGGATGGAGTGTTTGTGTGAACTAATATAAATTCAAAGTAAACATCATTACATAAAAGGGTACGGTCTTTTTTTTTTTTTTTAGTTTTATTCATTTCAAACGGGCCGGATCCGGCCCGCGGGCCGTAGTTTGCCCACGGCTGCACTAGACAGTATCACAAGCAAAAATGATGATCAAGCCCGAGGGGGTGGGGGGGGGAGGGGTGCTTGATCGAGGTGAGCATGGCCCAAGGGAGTCACGAGGTGGGGTCTTACCCAGCCTGGCGTGGGGGAGAGGGGAGGATGCGACAGGAGGGCAGTGGGCAGGCAGAGGGGCCTAGGGGTGGTGTCATTAATAGTGATGCTGATCTTAGGAAGCAAGGTTCTTCCTCAGGCCCCATGGCACCGACATCGCCTTCTCTTACCCTCCCCCAGCTTGAGAAGAGTCCCCCATTCTCATCCCCAGCGGCAGAGCAAGGATTGGCCCCAGCACCCGGGCACCAGGGTGGGCAGCTCTTGTCCCTACACGCGTGGCCTGATAGGCCTGGTTGACCTTGATCCTCAGCGGAACCAAGGTCAGCTGGGCAGTTAAGTGGGGCATATGGGGGCAGGGAGCGAGTCTCTATTTATTTTTTTTCTTCTAGTTAAATAAAAACCTGGAGAGCAAAAGTGCTGCCTAAGCTCTAAGCCCACGAGGGCACAAGGCCATGTCCGAGTGCATTTGCTGGGCTGACTGGTCAAATGCCTCTAAAGACAGGGCCAGAGCAGGCCAATGTATAACCAGGGACGGACCGGTACCTCCGTGCTCCCCGTACCTGCACAGCCCAGCCCCAGCGCTGACCAGGCATTCCTGAAAAATGCTGCGTGAGGTCCCTGCCTGGGCCGCCTCCCCCTCCCCTGCTGTGGTCTGGGTGCCTCCAGGCAGCTCCACGCCCGGCGGGCGCAGGCCCCATCCTCATCGGGACCCTCAGCTGGTCGGCGTGGGTGCCAACATCCCCTGGGCTTATTGTTGCTCCTGCCCAGATGGGAAAACTAGCCACAGACACAAAAACTCGGTCTCCTGACACCCAGCCATGGGCCTATCCACCTGCCTTAGTCAGCTCAGGCTGTAGAACCAAATACTTTTTTTCCGGGCGGCTGAACAACAAATATCCACGCCTCATAC